>NC_092786.1:61289903-61589903 GCF_047496795.1 Chiloscyllium punctatum
GAGTGCAGGAAATCCTCAAGGACGAGGGTGAAGAGCCAGAGGTCGTGGTACATGTCGGCACAAATGATGTCGGGAAGAAGAGGAGGAACATACTACAGCGGGACTTCGGAGAACTAGGAAGAAGGCTGAAAAGCAGGACGTCCAAGGTGGTTATCTCCGGTTTGCTTCCAGTTCCTCAGGCTGGTGAGGCCAGAAACAGGGAGATAATGGACTTGAACGTGTGGCTGGGGAACTGCTGCAGGAAGCAAGGATTTAAATTCTTGGATCACTGGGGTATATTTTGTGGTAAGCATAAATTCTACAAGAGAGACGGTTTGGACCTTAATAGGTTAGGGACCAGCATTCTGGTAGGCAGGTTTTTTACTGCAACACCGCTACATTTAAACTAAGTAGAGGCGGGGAGGGGACAAACTGGATGTTTAAAAAGGAAATTGAAGGAAAAGTTAGAACAAGAGAAGTCAGGAAAGACAACTATATCAATGAGGCAGAAAACTCAGAAAGGGATCATGCTGTAAGGTTGAGTGAAATAGGAGTTGATGGGAAGGGTGAGGGCAGTAACAAATTAAAAATACTATACATGAATGCACGAAGCATTAGAAATAAGATGGATGAGCTTGAGGCTCTTTTGGAAATTGGCAGATACAATATTGTGGGGATAACTGAGACGTGGCTTCAAGTGGACAGGGCGTGGGAAATGAATATTCAAGGCTACACGTGCTATCGTAAGGACAGACTGACGGGCAGAGGGGGTGGGGTGGCCATGTTGGTAAGGGAGGATATTCAGTCCCTTGCGCGGGGGGAACCTAGAATCAGGGGATGTAGAGTCAGTGTGGATAGAGCTGAGAAATACTAAGGGTAAAAAGACCCTCTTGGGAGTTATCTACAGGCCCCCAAACAGTAGTCTGGATGTCGGATATAAGTTGAATCAGGAGCTGAAATTGGCCTGTCGCAAAGATGTTACTACAGTTGTTATGGGGGATTTTAACATGCAGGTAGACTGGGAGAATCAGGATGGTATTGGACCTCAAGAAAGAGACTTTGTGGAGTGCCTCAGAGATGGATTCTTAGAGCAGCTGGTGCTGGAGCCGACCAGGGAGAAGGCAATTCTGGATCTGGTATTGTGTAATGAACCAGAATTGGTCAGAGACCTCGATGTGAAGGAGCCATTGGGAAGTAGTGACTATAATACATTAAGCTTCAATCTGCAATTTGAGAGGGAGAGGGTACAGTCAGAAGTGACAGTATTTCTGTTGAATAAAGGGAACTATGGAGCTATGAGGGAGGAGCTGGCCAAAGTTCAATGGTGCAATACCTTATCAGAGATGACCGTGGAGGAACAATGGCGGATATTTCTTTGTATAATGCAGAAGTTGCAGGATCAGTTCATTCCTAAAAGGAAGAAAGATCCCAGGAGTAGGCATGGGAGGCTGTGGCTGACGAGGGAAGTTAAGAAACATATAAAGTTAAAAGAGAAAAAGTATAACACAGCAAAGATAAGTGGGAAATCTGAGGACTGGGAAGCTTTTAAAGAACAACAGAGGATTACTAAGAAGGAAATACGCAGAGGAAAAATGAGGTACGAAGGTAAACTGGCCAATAATATAAAGGAGGATAGTAAAAGCTTTTTTAGGTATGTGCAAGGCAAAAAAAATGGTTAGGACTAAAATTGGGCCCTTGAAGACAGAAACAGGGGAATATATTACTGGGAACAAAGAAATGGGAGAAGAATTGAATTGGTACTTCAGATCTGTGTTCACTGGGGAAGAACAAGCAATCTCCCTGAGGTAACAGTGGCTGAAGGACCTGAACTGAAGGGAATTTATATTGGCCAGGATTTGATGTTGGAGAGACTGTTAGGTCTGAAGGTTGATAAGTCCCTGGGGCCTGATGGTCTACATCCCAGGGTACTGAAGGAGGTGGCTCGAGAAATCATGGATGCGTTGGTGATTTATTTTCCAGAGTTCGATAGATTCGGGATCAGTTCCTGCGGATTGGAGGGTGGGTAATGTTAGACCACTTTTTAAGAAAGATGGGAGAGAGAAAGCAGGAATTTATAGACCAGTTAGTCTGACCTCAGTGGTGGGAAAGATGCTGGATTCTATTATAAAGGATGAAATTACGACACATCTGGATAGTAGTAACAGGATAGGTCAGAGTCAGCATGGATTTATGAAGGGGAAATCATGCTTGACTAATCTTCTTGAATTATTTGAGGATGTAACTCTGAAGATGGATGAGGGAGATCCAGTGGATGTAGTGTACCTGGACTTTCAGAAAGCGTTTGATAAAGTTCCACACAGGAGGTTAGTGAGTAAAATTAGGGCGCATGGTATTGGGGGAAAAGTACTAGATTGGATTGAAAGTTGGTTGGCTGATAGGAAACAAAGGGTAGTGATAAACGGCTCCATTTTGGAGAGGCAGGCAGTGACCAATGGGTACCGCAGGGATCCGTGCTGGGACCGCAGCTTTTTACAATATATGTTAATGATATAGAAGATGGTATCAGCAATAACATTAGCAAATTTGCTGATGATACTAAGCTGGGTGGCAGGGTGAAATGTGATGAGGATGTTAGGAGATTACAGGGCGACCTGGACAAGTTAGGTGAGTGGTCAGATTCATGGCAGATGCAGTTTAATGTGGATAAATGTATGGTTATCCACTTTGGTGGCAAGAACAGGAAGGCAGATTACTACCTAAATGGAATCAATTTAGGTAAAGGGGCAGTACAGAGAGATCTGGGTGTTCTTGTACACCAGTCAATGAAGATAAGCATGCAGGTACAGCAGGTAGTGAAGAAGGCTAATAGCATGCTGGCCTTCATAACAAGAGGGATTGAGTATAGAAGCAAAGAGGTTCTTCTGCAGCTGTACAGGGCCCTGGTGAGACCACACCTGGAGTACTGTGTGTAGTTCTGGTCTCCAAATTTGAGGAAAGACATTCTGGCTATTGAAGGAGTGCAGCGTAGGTTCACGAGGTCAATTCCTGGAATGGCAGGATTACCTTACACTGAAAGACTGGAGCGACTGGGCTTGTATACCCTTGAGTTTAGAAGACTGAGAGGGGATCTGATTGAGACGTATAAGATTATTAAAGGATTGGACACTCTGGAGGCAGGAAACATGTTTCCGCTGATGGGTGAGTGCCAAACCAGAGGACACAGCTTAAAAATAAGGGGTAGACCATTTAGGACAGAGATGAGGAGAAACTTCTTCACCCAGAGAGTGGTGGCTGTGTGGAATGCTCTGCCCCAGAGGGCAGTGGAGGCCCAGTCTCTGGATTCATTTAAGAAAGAGTTGGATAGAGCGCTCAGGGATAGTGGAATCAAGGGTTATGGAGATAAGGCAGGAACAGGATACTGATTAGGAATGATCAGCCATGATCATATTGAATGGCGGTGCAGGCCTACTCCTGCATCTATTGTGTATTGTCTATTGTTTACTACGACCGTCCTCCTTCAGCTGATGAATCCGTATCCTTCCATGTTAAACAACACTTACAGGAAGCACTGAGAGTTGCAGGGCACAAAACATACTCTGAATGGGGGATTTCAATGTTCACCACCAAGACTGGCTCAGTAGCAGCATTGGGGTAACAACAATGACTGCAGATGCTGGAAACCAGATTCTGGATTAGTGGTGCTGGAAGAGCACAGCAATTCAGGCAGCATCCAAGTAGCTTCGAAATCGATGTTTTGGGCAAAAGCCCTTCATCAGGAATAAAGGCAGTGAGCCTGAAGCGTGGAGAGATAAGCTAGAGGAGGGTGGGGGTGGGGTTGGGGATGAAGGGCTTTTGCCCGAAACGTCAATTTCAAAGCTCCTTGGATGCTGCCTGAACTGCTGTGCTCTTCCAGCACCACTAATCCAGAATCAGTAGCAGCATTACTGATCAAGCTGGTCGGGTCTGAAAGGATTTAACTGCTACACTGAGACTGCAGCGGTGGTGAAGGTACCAAGAACAAAACACATACCTGACCACATCCTTACTAATCTGCCAGCTGTAGAAGCATCTGTCCATGATAGTATAGGTAAAAGTGACCACCGCACTGTCCTTGTGGAGACAAAGTCCCACCTTCACATTGAGAATAACCTCCATCATGTTGTGTGGTGCTATCACCATGCTAAATGGGACAGACTTCAAACTGATCTAACAGCTCAAGACAGGGCATCCACGAGGCACTGTGGGCCATCAACGGCAGTAGAACTGTACTCCAGCACCATCTCATGGCCTGGCATATCCCCCACTCAAACATTACCATCATGCCAGGGGATCAACCCTGGTTCAATGCAGTGTGCAGGAGGGCATGCCAGGAGCATCAGCCATACCTGAAGATGAGGGGTCAACCTGGTGAAGCTACCAAACAGGACTTGCATGTCAAACAGCATAAGCAGCAAGGGATAGACAGAGCTAAGTGAACCCACTATCGACAGATCAGATCTAAGCTCCTGCAGTCCTGCCACATCCAGTCGTGAATGGTGATGGACAATTAAACATCTCACTAGAGGAGGTGGCTCCACAAATATCCCCATCCTCAGTAATGGAAGTTCCCAGCACATCATTCAAAAGATAAGGCCCCATGTGATATTAAGAAACAATTGGAGACACTGGATACTGCAAAGGCTACTGGTTCTGATAACACTCTGCACACGGACTTGTGCTCCAGAACTTGCCTCTCCCCTAGCCAAGCTGTCCCAATACAGTTTTAACACTGACATCTATCTGATAATGTGGGGAATTGCCCTGGATATGTCCTGTATATAAAAAGGACAAATCCACCCCAGCCAGTTACCACCCTTACAGCCTAGTCTGGATTGTCAGTAAAGTGATGGAAGGTGCCATTAACAGGGCTATCAAGCAGCACCCGCTCAGCAATAACCTGCTCAGTGACGCCCAATTCGGGTTCCACCAGGGCCACTCAGCTCCTGACCTCATTACAGCCTTGGTTCAAACATGGACAAAAGAGCAGAATTTCAGAGGGGAGGGGAGAGGGACAGCCCTTAACACCAAGGCTACATTTGACTGAGTGTGGCATCAAGGAGCCCTGGCAAAACTGAAATTAATGGATATCGGGGGCAAACTCTCCAGTGGTTAAGAGTCATGGTCGAGAGTGTGTTGCTGGAAAAGCACAGCTGGAATTCCTGATGAAGGGCTTATGCCTGAAACATCGATTCTTCTGCTCCTTGGATGCTGCCTGACCTGCTGTGCTTTTCCAGCACCACCCTCTCGGCTCTGATCTCCAACATCTGCAGTCCTCACTTTCTCCTTGTGGTTAGAGTCATACCTGACACATAGGATGATGAGCTTGGTATTGGAGGTCAGTCATCTCAGCTACAAAGCATCTCTGCAGGACTTCCTCAGAGTAGTGATCTAGAACCAACCATCTTCAGCTGCTTCATCAATGACCTTCCCTCTATCTTAAGGTCAGAAGTGGGGATGTTCACCGATGATTGTATAGCACCGATGATTGTTCAGCACCATTCACGACTCCTCAGATACTGAAGCAGTCCATGTTCAAATGCAGCAAGATCTGGACAATATCAAGACTTGGGGAGGTGGGGGGACAAGTTATAAGTAACATTCACGCCACACAAATACCAGGCTATGACCATCACCAATAAGAGACACTCTAACCAGCACATCTACCAACATCCCCTCCCTCCACCACCGATGCTCAGTAGCAGTAGTGTGTACTATCGAAAAGATACACTGCAGAAATTCACCAAAGATCCTCAGCCACCACCTTCCAAACCCATGACCATCTAGAAGGTTAGGGGCTGCAGATACATGGGAACATCACCCTTTGCAGGTTCCCCTCTAAGCCACTCACCATCCTGATTTTAGAAATAGATCACCATTCCTTCACTGTCACTGGGTCAAAATCCTGGAATTCCCCCCTTAAGGGCATTGTGGGTCAACCCACTGCAGTGGTTCAAGAAGGCAGCTCAGCACCTTCCTCTCAAGGGGCAACTAGGGATGAGCAATAAATGTTGGCCCACAGTTGAATAAAACAACCCAGTAAAGTGGATAAATTGAAGGAGTTGGGCCTGTAAATCATCAGGACAGAGTAGACCGGGAGTGACTAAGTGTGTCGGTTAGCTCGCTGAGCTTGAAGGTTCGTTTCATTTCCATACGAGGTAACAGTGAGAGTCTCAGCTGAAGCGCTGGTTGATGTCCTGCCTCTCCATTTATAGGTCTTGGTTTCTTAAGGTGAGTGACTTCATTTCCAGTTCTTTTTTAAATGGATTATAGATAGGGTCAAAATCAATATGTTTATTGATGGAGTTCTGATTGGAATGCCAGGCCTCTAAGAATTCTCATACTTCTCAAGTATTGGAAGAGCATCCAACCAGGGCAGGTGGGGAGGATTCCATCACACTCCTGAATTGTGCCTTGTAGATGGTGGACAGGCTCTGGGGGGAGGTCAGGAGAGGAGCTACGTGTTGCAGTATTCCTAGCCTCTGACTAGCTCTTGTAGCCGCTGTGTTTGCCTGTCCTAGGGTGAGTGTGTTGTCCCAGTCAAAGTGGTGTCTTTCTTTGTCTGTGTGTATAGAAACTAATATAGAAAATAGGGAGTAACTGTTCCACTTATAAAAATGTTGATTATGACAGGGAACAGTTTTAAAATGTTTTGCAAAAGAAGCAAACATAATGTGAGAAATGGTTTGGATGTGCAATGCCAGGAAGAGGACAGGGATTGGAGGCATTCCAGAGGGCAGCTGTGTTACAGGGAAAAGGCAGGAGAATAACACTCAGTGAGATGCTCATAGGGAGTGTCAGTGCAGGCTCAATGGGCTAAATTATTCTGTGAAGCGTGAATGGTTCTCATCAAGACACTGAAACCACACCCAGTGTTGAGATGCCCCTGGAGACCCACCGTGGAGAGCAGAAAATGACCACATGCAGGTGGAGGGTCTTGCTTAGCCAGGCTGAGCTGCATCATCCAATCAGATGACCTGGTTTATGGCATTTTTTTTTACCTGATTATCAATCAGAGACAGAAAGGGGCAGAAGGGCAGGGTGCCCTCCTCCCCCCACCCCAGGGTAGAATCAAGAAGTCACAGGAAGAAGTGGAAAACTCATTGGGATGTGAGTTTTACACGTGAGATCTCACTGAGCAGCTGGTGCCTGTGTCTGCTGTCACCCACCAAGTTAGTATAGGGCTTCCACGTGGATCAGAGATTGTATCCAAAATTTGTTTCAGACAATTGATACTAAAGTATGGGCACAGACCTTGTTAGAATGAGACAATAAATTGGAGAAACAAAGGATGTGTCAAACTGAGTTGTGAATTGTGAAGTAAAACTGATGTAAATACAACATGAAAGCAGAAAGAAACATGAAGAGCTACCATGCACATTTGGTAGAGGATAGGAGCAGAGGTTATGACCTAAAGTTGTTGGACTCGACGTGAGTCCAGGAGGCAGTAAAGTTGAAAGAGAAGGTGTTGCCCCTTGAGTGTGTGTGGAACTTCACTTGCAGTGTGAGGTCACACCTGATGAATCCAAATTCATTATTCATTCAAGAAGTGACTAAAGGGATGTTGTGTATGTGGATTTTCAGAGACATTTGATAAAGACCTCAGATAAAATTGTCAGAAAATCTGAGGGGCATGGAGTTGAAGACAATAATCTCCCTGGTAAATCACAGGAGACAGAGTTTCAGAATGATGGGAAAGTTCTCAGGTTGGTAAAGATTGATGTAACAGGCAATAGGTCACAGTAGGATGAAATCAACATGGAAAGAAAAGGAAAATACGATCAATGCTGGATATAATGAACTAAAAACAGACATTGCTGGTGTGACTGAACCTAAAAGTGACAGATTTAAAAGGCAGGGAGTGATGGACTGTAACAGTCAGGGAGTAACTATTACTTACAGATAATGTTTGACTGACTTTGACCAGCAGATAGTGACTGCCTGTGCCAGGCATCATGGACAGTCTCTGATGAGCAGAGTGAATCAGAACCTCGAAAACATGGCTGACTAACAGGCAAATAAAGTAGCAGGATCTGACCAGAAATTAAAATACAAATGTTATCGTGAGTCATAAGGGATTGTCACGTGACGGAAGGCTCAGTACTGAGGGACTAACACAATGTGAGGGGGTCAGTACTGAGGGATTGCCACACTGTCGGAGGGTCAGTACTGAGGGAGTACCACAGTGTCTAATGGTCACTACGGAGGGAGTGCCACATTGTCGGGCGGTCAGTAGTAAGGGAGTACCACACTGTCAGGGGGTCAGTACTAAGGGAGTACGACAGTGTCAGGGGATCAATACTGAGGGAGTGCCACACTCTTAGGGGATCAGTACTGAGGGAGTACCACACTGTCAGGGGGTCATTACTGAGGGAGTGCCACACTGTCGGAGGGTCAGTACTGAGGGAGTGCCACACTGTCAGGGGGTCATTACTGAGGGAGTGCCACACTGTCGGAGGGTCAGTACTGAGGGAGTACCACACTGTCAGGGGGTCAGTACTAAGGGAGTACGACAGTGTCAGGGGGTCATTACTGAGGGAGTGCCACACTGTCAGAGAGTCAGTACTGAGGGAGTGCCACACTGTCGGAGGGTCAGTACTGAGGGAGTACCACAGTGTCTGAGGGTCACTACTGAGGGAGTGCCACACTGTCAGGGGGTCAGTACTGAGGGAGTGCCACACTGTCAGGGGATCAGTACTGAGGGAGTGCCACACTGTCAGGGGATCAGTACTGAGGGAGTACCACACTGTCAGGGGGTCAGTACTGCGGGAGTGCCACACTGTCAGAGAGTCAGTACTGAGGGAGTGCTGCACTGTGATAGGGTCAGTACTGCGGGAGTGCCACACTGTCAGAGAGTCAGTACTGAGGGAGTGCTGCACTGTCGAAGGGTCAGTGCCGAGAGAGTGCCGCATTGTCAGAGTGTCAGTACTGAGGGAGTGCCACACTGTCGGAGGTTCTATACTGAGGGAGTGCCACACTATCAGGGATTCGGTACTGAGGGAGTACCACACTGTCAGGGGGTCAGTACTGCGGGAGTGCCACACTGTCAGAGAGTCAGTACTGAGGGAGTGCCACACTGTCGGAGGTTCTATACTGAGGGAGTGCCACACTATCAGGGATTCGGTACTGAGGGAGTGCCACACTGTCAGGGAGTCAGTACTGAGGGAGTGCCGCACTGTCAGGGAGTCAGTACTGAGGGAGTGCCGCACTGTCAGGGGTTCAGTACTGAGGGAGTGCCACACTGTCAGGGGTTCAGTACTGAGGGAGTGCCACACTGTAAGGGGGTCAGTACTGAGGGAGTGCCACACTGTCAGGGGGTCAGTACTGAGGGAGAGCCACACTGTCAGGGAGTCAGTACTGAGGGAGTGCCACACTGTAAGGGGGTCAGTACTGAGGGAGTGCCACACTGTCAGGGGGTCAGTACTGAGGGAGTGCCACACTGTCAGGGTGTCAGTACTGAGGGAGTGCCACACTGTCAGAGAGTCAGTACTGAGGGAGTGCCACACTGTCAGGGGGTCAGTAATCAGGGAGTGCCACACTGTCAGTGGGTCACTACTGAGGGAGTGCTACACTGTTCTAGGGTCAGTACTGAGGGAGTGCCACACTGTCAGGGGCTCAGTACTAAGGGAGTGCCACACTGTCAGACGATCAGTACTTAGGGAGTACCACACTGTCAGGGGGGCAGTACTGAGGGAGTACCACACTGTCAGGGGGTCATTACAGAGGGAGTGCCGCACTGTCAGGGGGTCAGTACCGAGGGAGTGCCACACTCTCAGGGTATCAGTACTGAGGGAGTACCACACTGTCAGGGGGTTATTACAGAGGGAGTACCACACTGTCAGGGTATCAGTACTGAGGGAGTACCACACTGTCAGGGGGTTATTACAGAGGGAGTACCACACTCTCAGGGTATCAGTACTGAGGGAGTGCCACACTGTCAGAGAGTCAGTACTGAGGGAGTGCCACACTGTCAGGGGATCAGTACTGAGGGAGTGCCACACTGTCAGGGGGTCAGTAATCAGGGAGTGCCACACTGTCAGAGAGTCAGTACTGAGGGAGTACCACAGTGTCTAAGGGTCACTACTGAGGGAGTGCGACATTGTCGGGTGGTCAGTACTAAGGGAGTGCCACACTGTCAGGGGGTTCAGTACTGAGGGAGTGCCACACTGTCGGAGGGTCCGTACTAAGGGAGTGCCAGTCTGCCGGGGATCAGTACTGAGGGAGTGCCACACTGTCAGGGGGTCATTACTGAGGGAGTGCCACACTGTCAGGGGTTCAGTACTGAGGGAGTGCCACACTGTCAGGGGTTCAGTAGTGAGGGAGTGCCACACTGTCAGAGGGTCAATATTGAGGGAGTGCCACACTGTCAGAGAGTCAGTACTGAGGGAGTGCCACACTGTCGGAGGGTCAGTACTGAGGGAGTACCACAGTGTCTGAGGGTCACTACTGAGGGAGTGCCACACTGTCAGGGGGTCAGTACTGAGGGAGTGCCACACTGTCAGGGGATCAGTACTGAGGGAGTACCACACTGTCAGTGGGTCAGTACTGAGGGAGTGCTGCACTGTCGAAGTGTCAGTGCCGAGAGAGTGCCGCACTGTCAGAGGGTCAGTACTGAGGGAGTGCCACACTATCAGGGATTCGGTACTGAGGGAGTGCCACAGTGTCTGAGGGTCACTACTGAGGGAGTGCCACACTGTTGGAGGGTCAGTACCTGAGGGAGTGCCACACTGTCAGGGGGTTCAGTACTGAGGGAGTGCCACACTGTCAGGGGGTTCAGGACTGAGGGAGTGCCACACTATCAGGGGATCAGTACTGAGGGACTGCCACACTGTCAGAGGGTCAGTACTGAGGGAGTACCACAGTGTCAGGGGGGCAGTACTGAGGGAGTACCACACTGTCAGGGGGTCATTACTGAGGGAGTGCCACACTGTCAGAGAGTCAATACTGAGGGAGTGCCACACTGTCAGGGGGTCAGTAATCAGGGAGTGCCACACTGTCAGTGGGTCACTACTGAGGGAGTGCTACACTGTTCTAGGGTCAGTACTGAGGGAGTGCCACACTGTCAGGGGCTCAGTACTGAGGGAGTGCCACACTGTCGGAGGGTCACTACTGAGGGAGTATCACACTGTTCTCGGGTCAGTACTGAGGGAGTGCCACATTGTCGGGGGTGTAAGTACTGAGGGATTACCACACTGTCAGGGATTCAGTACTGACGGAGTACCTCACTGTCCTAGGGTCAGTACTGAGGGAGTGCCACACTGTTCTAGCGTCAGTACTGAGGGAGTGCCAAACTGTCAGGGGGTTATTACTGAGGGAGTGCCGCACTGTCAGGGAGTCAGTCCTGAGGGAGTACCACACTGTCAGGGAGTCAGTCCTGAGGGAGTACCACACTGTCAGATGTTCAGTACTGAGGGAGTACCACACTGTCAGGGTGTTAGTACTGAGGGAGTACCACACTGTCAGAGGGCCAGTACTGAGGGAGTACCACACTGTCAGGGGTTCTGTAATGAGGGAGTGCCACACTGTTTGGGAGTCAGTACTGAGGGAGTACCACACTGTCAGGGGTTCAGTAATGAGGGAGTGCCACACTGTCAGGGGGTCAGTACTGAGGGAGTGCCACACTGTCAGGGGTTCAGTAATGAGGGAGTGCCACACTGTCAGGGAGTCAGTACTGAGAGAGTGGCCCACTGTCGGAGGGTCAGTACTGAGGGAGTACCACAGTGTCTAAGGGTCACTACTGAGGGAGTGCGACATTGTCGGGTGGTCAGTACTAAGGGAGTGCCACACTGCCGGAGGGTCAGTACCTGAGGGAGTGCCACACTGTCAGGGAGTTCAGTACTGAGGGAGTGCCACACTGTCAGGGGGTTCAGTACTGAGGGAGTGCCACACTGTCGGAGCGTCCGTACTAAGGGAGTGCCATTCTGCCGGGGATCAGTACTGAGGGAGTGCCACACTGTCAGAGGGTCATTACTGAGGGAGTGCCACACTGTCAGGGGTTCAGTACTGAGGGAGTGCCACACTGTTGGAGGGTCAGTACCTGAGGGAGTGCCACACTGTCAGGGGGTTCAGTACTGAGGGAGTGCCACACTGTCAGGGGGTTCAGTACTGAGGGAGTGCCACACTATCAGGGGGTCAGTACTGAGGGACTGCCACACTGTCAGAGGGTCAGTACTGAGGGAGTACCACACTGTCAGAGGGTCAGTACTGAGGGAGTACCACAGTGTCAGGGGGTCAGTAATCAGGGAGTGCCACACTGTCAGTGGGTCACGACTGAGGGAGTGCTACACTGTTCTAGGGTCAGTACTGAGGGAGTGCCACACTGTCAGGGGCTCAGTACTGAGGGAGTGCCACACTGTCGGCGGGTCACTACTGAGGGAGTATCACACTGTTCTCGGGTCAGTACTGAGGGAGTGCCACATTGTCGGAGTGTCAGTACTGAGGGAGTGCCACAATGTTGGAGGGTCAATACTGAGGGAGTGCCACACTGTCAGGGGGTCACTGCAGAGGGAATGCCACATTGTCGGGGGTGTAAGTACTGAGGGAGTACCACACTGTCAGGGATTCAGTACTGAGGGAGTACCTCACTGTCCTAGGGTCAGTACTGAGGGAGTGCCACACTGTCGGTGGTGTAAGTACTGAGGGAGTACCACACTGTCAGGGATTCAGTACTGAGGGAGTACCTCACTGTCCTAGGGTCAGTACTGAGGGAGTGCCACACTGTTCTAGCGTCAGTAGTGAGGGAGTGCCACACTGTTTGGGAGTCAGTCCTGAGGGAGTAGCACACTGTCAGGGGGTTAGTACTGAGGGAGTACCACACTGTCAGGTGGTCAGTACTGAGGGAGTACCACACTGTCAGGTGGTCAGTACTGAGGGAGTACCACACTGTCAGGGAGTCAGTCCTGAGGGAGTAGCACACTGTCAGGTGGTCAGTACTGAGGGAGTACCACACTGTCAGGTGGTCAGTACTGAGGGAGTACCACACTGTCAGGGAGTCAGTCCTGAGGGAGTAGCACACTGTCAGGGGGTCAGTACTGAGGGAGTACCACACTGTCAGGGGTTCAGTAATGAGGGAGTGCCACACTGTCAGAGGGTCAGTACTGAGGGAGTGCCACACACTTCTCGGGTCAATACTCAGGGAGTGCCACACTGTCGGAGGGTCAATATTGAGGGAGTGCCACACTGTCAGAGAGTCAGTACTGAGGGAGTGCCACACTGTCGGAGGGTCAGTACTGAGGGAGTGCCACACTGTCAGAGAGTCAGTACTAAGGGAGTACCACAGTGTCTGAGGGTCACTACTGAGGGAGTGCCACACTGTCAGGGGGTCAGTACTGAGGGAGTACCACACTGTCAGGGGGTCAGTACTGCGGGAGTGCCACACTGTCAGAGAGTCAGTACTGAGGGAGTGCCGCACTGTCAGAGGGTCAGTACTGAGGGAGGGCCACACTATCAGGGATTCAGTACTGAGGGAGTGCCACACTGTCAGGGAGTCAGTACTGAGGGAGTGCCACACTGTCAGGGGGTCAGTACTGAGGGAGTGCCACACTGTCAGAGAGTCAGTACTGAGGGAGTACCACACTGTCAGGGGCTCAGTACTTAGGGAGTACCACACTGTCAGGGGGGCAGTACTGAGGGAGTACCACACTGTCAGGGGGTCAGTACTGAGGGAGTACCACACTGTCAGGGGATCAGTACTGAGGGAGTGCCACACTCTCAGGGTATCAGTACTGAGGGAGTGCCACACTGTCAGGGGATCAGTACTGAGGGAGTGCCACACTGTCAGGGAGTCAGTACTGAGGGAGTGCCACACTGTCAGGGGATCAGTACTGAGGGAGTGCCACACTGTCAGGGGGTCAGTACTGAGGGAGTACCACACTGTCAGGGGGTCAGTAATCAGGGAGTGCCACACTGTCAGGGGTTCAGTAATGAGGGAGTACCACACTGTCAGGGGGTCAGTAATGAGGGAGTGCCACACTATCAGGGGCTCAGACTGAGGGAGTGGCACACTGTCGGAGGGTCAGTACTGAGGGAGTACCACAGTGTCTAAGGGTCACTACTGAGGGAGTGCGACATTGTCGGGTGGTCAGTAGTAATGGAGTGCCACACTGTTGGAGGGTCAGTACCTGAGGGAGTACCACACTGTCAGGGAGTTCAGTACTGAGGGAGTGCCACACTGTCAGGGGGTTCAGTACTGAGGGAGTGCCACACTGTCAGGGGGTTCAGTACTGAGGGAGTGCCACACTATCAGGGGGTCAGTACTGAGGGACTGCCACACTGTCAGAGGGTCAGTACTGAGGGAGTACCACAGTGTCAGGGGGGCAGTACTGAGGGAGTGCCACACTGTCAGGGGGTCATTACTGAGGGAGTGCCACACTGTCAGAGAGTCAGTACTGAGGGAGTGCCACACTGTCAGGTGGTCAGTACTGAGGGAGTGCCACACTGTCGGAGGGTCACTACTGAGGGAGTATCACACTGTTCTCGGGTCAGTACTGAGGGAGTGCCACATTGTCGGAGTGTCAGTACTGAGGGAGTGCCACAATGTTGGAGGGTCAATACTGAGGGAGTGCCACACTGTCAGGGGGTCACTGCTGAGGGAATGCCACATTGTCGGGGGTGTAAGTACTGAGGGAGTGCCACACTGTCAGGGATTCAGTACTGAGGGAGTACCTGACTGTCCTAGGGTCAGTACTGAGGGAGTGCCACAATGTAGGGGGTCAGTACTGAGGGAGTAACACACTGTTCTAGCGTCTGTAGTGAGGGAGTGCCACACTGTCAGGGGGTTATTACTGAGGGAGTACCACACTGTCAGGTGTTCAGTACTGAGGGAGTACCACACTGTCAGGGGGTTAGTACTGAGGGAGTACCACACTGTCAGGTGGTCAGTACTGAGGGAGTACCACACTGTCAGAGGGCCAGGACTGACGGAGTACCACACTGTCAGGGGTTCAGTAATGAGGGAGTGCCACACTGTCAGGGAGTCAGTACTGAGAGAGTGGCACACTGTCGGAGGGTCAGTACTGAGGGAGTACCACAGTGTCTAAGGGTCACTACTGAGGGAGTGCGACATTGTCGGGTGGTCAGTACTAAGGGAGTGCCACACTGTCGAAGGGTCAGTACCTGAGGGAGTGCCACACTGTCAGGGGGTTCAGTACTGAGGGAGTGCCACACTGTCAGGGGGTTCAGTACTGAGGGAGTGCCACACTGTCGGAGGGTCCGTACTAAGGGAGTGCCAGTCTGCCGGGGATCAGTACTGAGGGAGTGCCACACTGTCAGGGGGTCATTACTGAGGGAGTGCCACACTGTCAGGGGTTCAGTAGTGAGGGAGTGCCACTCTGTCAGAGGGTCAGTACTGAGGGAGTGCCACACACTTCTCGGGTCAATACTCAGGGAGTGCCACACTGTCAGGGGATCAGTACTGAGGGAGTACCACACTGTCAGTGGGTCAGTACTGAGGGAGTGCTGCACTGTCGAAGTGTCAGTGCCGAGAGAGTGCCGCACTGTCAGAGGGTCAGTACTGAGGGAGTGCCACACTATCAGGGATTCGGTACTGAGGGAGTGCCACAGTGTCTGAGGGTCACTACTGAGGGAGTGCCACACTGTTGGAGGGTCAGTACCTGAGGGAGTGCCACACTGTCAGGGGGTTCAGTACTGAGGGAGTGCCACACTGTCAGGGGGTTCAGGACTGAGGGAGTGCCACACTATCAGGGGATCAGTACTGAGGGACTGCCACACTGTCAGAGGGTCAGTACTGAGGGAGTACCACAGTGTCAGGGGGGCAGTACTGAGGGAGTACCACACTGTCAGGGGGTCATTACTGAGGGAGTGCCACACTGTCAGAGAGTCAATACTGAGGGAGTGCCACACTGTCAGGGGGTCAGTAATCAGGGAGTGCCACACTGTCAGTGGGTCACTACTGAGGGAGTGCTACACTGTTCTAGGGTCAGTACTGAGGGAGTGCCACACTGTCAGGGGCTCAGTACTGAGGGAGTGCCACACTGTCGGAGGGTCACTACTGAGGGAGTATCACACTGTTCTCGGGTCAGTACTGAGGGAGTGCCACATTGTCGGGGGTGTAAGTACTGAGGGATTACCACACTGTCAGGGATTCAGTACTGACGGAGTACCTCACTGTCCTAGGGTCAGTACTGAGGGAGTGCCACACTGTTCTAGCGTCAGTACTGAGGGAGTGCCAAACTGTCAGGGGGTTATTACTGAGGGAGTGCCGCACTGTCAGGGAGTCAGTCCTGAGGGAGTACCACACTGTCAGGGAGTCAGTCCTGAGGGAGTACCACACTGTCAGATGTTCAGTACTGAGGGAGTACCACACTGTCAGGGTGTTAGTACTGAGGGAGTACCACACTGTCAGAGGGCCAGTACTGAGGGAGTACCACACTGTCAGGGGTTCTGTAATGAGGGAGTGCCACACTGTTTGGGAGTCAGTACTGAGGGAGTACCACACTGTCAGGGGTTCAGTAATGAGGGAGTGCCACACTGTCAGGGGGTCAGTACTGAGGGAGTGCCACACTGTCAGGGGTTCAGTAATGAGGGAGTGCCACACTGTCAGGGAGTCAGTACTGAGAGAGTGGCCCACTGTCGGAGGGTCAGTACTGAGGGAGTACCACAGTGTCTAAGGGTCACTACTGAGGGAGTGCGACATTGTCGGGTGGTCAGTACTAAGGGAGTGCCACACTGCCGGAGGGTCAGTACCTGAGGGAGTGCCACACTGTCAGGGAGTTCAGTACTGAGGGAGTGCCACACTGTCAGGGGGTTCAGTACTGAGGGAGTGCCACACTGTCGGAGCGTCCGTACTAAGGGAGTGCCATTCTGCCGGGGATCAGTACTGAGGGAGTGCCACACTGTCAGAGGGTCATTACTGAGGGAGTGCCACACTGTCAGGGGTTCAGTACTGAGGGAGTGCCACACTGTTGGAGGGTCAGTACCTGAGGGAGTGCCACACTGTCAGGGGGTTCAGTACTGAGGGAGTGCCACACTGTCAGGGGGTTCAGTACTGAGGGAGTGCCACACTATCAGGGGGTCAGTACTGAGGGACTGCCACACTGTCAGAGGGTCAGTACTGAGGGAGTACCACACTGTCAGAGGGTCAGTACTGAGGGAGTACCACAGTGTCAGGGGGTCAGTAATCAGGGAGTGCCACACTGTCAGTGGGTCACGACTGAGGGAGTGCTACACTGTTCTAGGGTCAGTACTGAGGGAGTGCCACACTGTCAGGGGCTCAGTACTGAGGGAGTGCCACACTGTCGGCGGGTCACTACTGAGGGAGTATCACACTGTTCTCGGGTCAGTACTGAGGGAGTGCCACATTGTCGGAGTGTCAGTACTGAGGGAGTGCCACAATGTTGGAGGGTCAATACTGAGGGAGTGCCACACTGTCAGGGGGTCACTGCAGAGGGAATGCCACATTGTCGGGGGTGTAAGTACTGAGGGAGTGCCACACTGTCAGGGATTCAGTACTGAGGGAGTACCTCACTGTCCTAGGGTCAGTACTGAGGGAGTGCCACACTGTCGGTGGTGTAAGTACTGAGGGAGTACCACACTGTCAGGGATTCAGTACTGAGGGAGTACCTCACTGTCCTAGGGTCAGTACTGAGGGAGTGCCACACTGTTCTAGCGTCAGTAGTGAGGGAGTGCCACACTGTTTGGGAGTCAGTCCTGAGGGAGTAGCACACTGTCAGGGGGTTAGTACTGAGGGAGTACCACACTGTCAGGTGGTCAGTACTGAGGGAGTACCACACTGTCAGGTGGTCAGTACTGAGGGAGTACCACACTGTCAGGGAGTCAGTCCTGAGGGAGTAGCACACTGTCAGGTGGTCAGTACTGAGGGAGTACCACACTGTCAGGTGGTCAGTACTGAGGGAGTACCACACTGTCAGGGAGTCAGTCCTGAGGGAGTAGCACACTGTCAGGGGGTCAGTACTGAGGGAGTACCACACACTTCTCGGGTCAATACTCAGGGAGTGCCACACTGTCAGAGGGTCAGTACTGAGGGAGTGCCACACACTTCTCGGGTCAATATTGAGGGAGTGCCACACTGTCAGAGAGTCAGTACTGAGGGAGTGCCACACTGTCGGAGGGTCAGTACTGAGGGAGTGCCACACTGTCAGAGAGTCAGTACTAAGGGAGTACCACAGTGTCTGAGGGTCACTACTGAGGGAGTGCCACACTGTCAGGGGGTCAGTACTGAGGGAGTACCACACTGTCAGGGGGTCAGTACTGCGGGAGTGCCACACTGTCAGAGAGTCAGTACTGAGGGAGTGCCGCACTGTCAGAGGGTCAGTACTGAGGGAGGGCCACACTATCAGGGATTCGGTGCTGAGGGAGTGCCACACTGTCGGAGGGTCTATACTGAGGGAGTGCCACACTATCAGGGATTCAGTACTGAGGGAGTGCCACACTGTCAGGGAGTCAGTACTGAGGGAGTGCCACACTGTCAGGGGGTCAGTACTGAGGGAGTGCCACACTGTCAGAGAGTCAGTACTGAGGGAGTACCACACTGTCAGGGGCTCAGTACTTAGGGAGTACCACACTGTCAGGGGGGCAGTACTGAGGGAGTACCACACTGTCAGGGGGTCAGTACTGAGGGAGTACCACACTGTCAGGGGATCAGTACTGAGGGAGTGCCACACTCTCAGGGTATCAGTACTGAGGGAGTGCCACACTGTCAGGGGATCAGTACTGAGGGAGTGCCACACTGTCAGGGGGTCAGTACTGAGGGAGTGCCACACTGTCAGGGGATCAGTACTGAGGGAGTGCCACACTGTCAGGGGGTCAGTACTGAGGGAGTACCACACTGTCAGGGGGTCAGTAATCAGGGAGTGCCACACTGTCAGGGGTTCAGTAATGAGGGAGTACCACACTGTCAGGGGGTCAGTAATGAGGGAGTGCCACACTATCAGGGGCTCAGACTGAGGGAGTGGCACACTGTCGGAGGGTCAGTACTGAGGGAGTACCACAGTGTCTAAGGGTCACTACTGAGGGAGTGCGACATTGTCGGGTGGTCAGTAGTAATGGAGTGCCACACTGTTGGAGGGTCAGTACCTGAGGGAGTACCACACTGTCAGGGGGTTCAGTACTGAGGGAGTGCCACACTGTCAGGGGGTTCAGTACTGAGGGAGTGCCACACTGTCAGGGGGTTCAGTACTGAGGGAGTGCCACACTATCAGGGGGTCAGTACTGAGGGACTGCCACACTGTCAGAGGGTCAGTACTGAGGGAGTACCACAGTGTCAGGGGGGCAGTACTGAGGGAGTGCCACACTGTCAGGGGGTCATTACTGAGGGAGTGCCACACTGTCAGAGAGTCAGTACTGAGGGAGTGCCACACTGTCAGGTGGTCAGTACTGAGGGAGTGCCACACTGTCGGAGGGTCACTACTGAGGGAGTATCACACTGTTCTCGGGTCAGTACTGAGGGAGTGCCACATTGTCGGAGTGTCAGTACTGAGGGAGTGCCACAATGTTGGAGGGTCAATACTGAGGGAGTGCCACACTGTCAGGGGGTCACTGCTGAGGGAATGCCACATTGTCGGGGGTGTAAGTACTGAGGGAGTGCCACACTGTCAGGGATTCAGTACTGAGGGAGTACCTGACTGTCCTAGGGTCAGTACTGAGGGAGTGCCACAATGTAGGGGGTCAGTACTGAGGGAGTAACACACTGTTCTAGCGTCTGTAGTGAGGGAGTGCCACACTGTCAGGGGGTTATTACTGAGGGAGTACCACACTGTCAGGTGTTCAGTACTGAGGGAGTACCACACTGTCAGGGGGTTAGTACTGAGGGAGTACCACACTGTCAGGTGGTCAGTACTGAGGGAGTACCACACTGTCAGAGGGCCAGGACTGACGGAGTACCACACTGTCAGGGGTTCAGTAATGAGGGAGTGCCACACTGTCAGGGAGTCAGTACTGAGAGAGTGGCACACTGTCGGAGGGTCAGTACTGAGGGAGTACCACAGTGTCTAAGGGTCACTACTGAGGGAGTGCGACATTGTCGGGTGGTCAGTACTAAGGGAGTGCCACACTGTCGAAGGGTCAGTACCTGAGGGAGTGCCACACTGTCAGGGGGTTCAGTACTGAGGGAGTGCCACACTGTCAGGGGGTTCAGTACTGAGGGAGTGCCACACTGTCGGAGGGTCCGTACTAAGGGAGTGCCAGTCTGCCGGGGATCAGTACTGAGGGAGTGCCACACTGTCAGGGGGTCATTACTGAGGGAGTGCCACACTGTCAGGGGTTCAGTAGTGAGGGAGTGCCACTCTGTCAGAGGGTCAGTACTGAGGGAGTGCCACACACTTCTCGGGTCAATACTCAGGGAGTGCCACACTGTCAGAGGGTCAATATTGAGGGAGTACCACACTGTCGGGTGTTCAGTTTAGAGAGAGTACCACACTGTCAGAGGGTCAGTACTGAGGGTGTGCAACACTGTCAGAGGGTCACTACTGAGGGAGTATCACACTGTTCTCGGGTCAGTACTGAGGGAGTGCCACATTGTCGGAGTGTCAGTACTGAGGGAGTGCCACACTGTTGGAGGGTCCGTACTAAGGGAGTGCCAGTCTGCCGGGGGTCAGTACTGAGGGAGTGCCACACTGTCAGGGGGTCAGTACTGAGGGAGTACCACACTGTCAGGGGGTCAGTACTGAGGGAGTACCACACTGTCAGGGGGTCAGTACTGAGGGAGTACCACATTGTCAGGGGGTCAGTATTGAGGGAGTGCCACACTGTCAGGGGGTCATTACTGAGGGAGTGCCACACTGTCAGGGGTTCAGTAATGAGGGAGTGCCACACTGTCAGGGAGTCAGTACTGAGAGAGTGGCACACTGTCGGAGGGTCAGTACTGAGGGAGTACCACAGTGTCTAAGGGTCACTACTGAGGGAGTGCGACATTGTCGGGTGGTCAGTACTGAGGGAGTGCCACACTGTTGGAGGGTCCGTACTAAGGGAGTGCCAGTCTGCCGGGGGTCAGTATTGAGGGAGTGCCACACTGTCAGGGGGTCATTACTGAGGGAGTGCCACACTGTCAGGGGTTCAGTACTGAGGGAGTGCCACACTGTCAGAGGGTCAGTACTGAGGGAGTACCACACACTTCTAGGGTCAGTACTCAGGGAGTGCCACACTGTCAGAGGGTCAATATTGAGGGAGTACCACACTGTCGGGTGTTCAGTTCTGAGGGAGTACCACACTGTTCTAGGGTCAGTACTGAGGGAGTGCAACACTGTCGGAGGGTCTCTACTGAGGGAGAGCCACATTGTCGGAGTGTCAGTACTGAGGGAGTGCCACAGTGTCAAATGCTCAGTACTGAGGGAGTGTCACACTGTTCTATGGTCAGTACTGAGGGAGTGCAACACTGTCAGGGGGTCAGTACTGAGGGAGTGCCACACTGTCGAATGCTTAGTACTGAGGGAGTGCCACACTGTCAGTGGTTCACTACTGAGGGAGTGCCACACTGTTGGAGGGTCAATACTGAGGGAGTGGCACACTGTCAGGGGTTCAGTAATGAGGGAGTGCCACACTGTCAGGGAGTCAGTACTGAGGGAGTACCACACTGTCAGGGGGTCAGTACTGAAAGAGTGGCACACTGTCAGAGGGTCAGTACTGAGGGAGTACCACAGTGTCCAAGGGTCACTACTGAGGGAGTGCGACATTGTCGGGTGGTCAGTACTGAGGGAGTGCCACACTGTCGGAGGGTCCGTACTAAGGGAGTGCCAGACTGCCGGGGGTCAGTACTGAGGGAGTGCCACACTGGCAGGGGGTCATTACTGAGGGAGTGCCACACTGGCAGGGGGTCATTACTGAGGGAGTGCCACACTGTCAGGGGGTCAGTAATCAGGGAGTGCCACATTGTCAGGGGGCCAGTACTGAGGGAGTTCCACACTGTCAGTGGGTCACTACTGAGGGAGTGCCACACAGTCAGGGTTTCAGTACTGAGGGAGTGCCACACTGTCAGGGGTTCAGTACTGAGGGAGTGCCACACTGTCAGAGGGTCAGTACTGAGGGAGTACCACACTGTCAGGGGGTTAGTACTGAGGGAGTACCAGACTGTCAGGGGGTCACTACTGAGGGAGTGCGACATTGTCGGGTGGTCAGTACTGAGGGAGTGCCACACTGTCGGAGGGTCCGTACTAAGGGAGTGCCAGACTGCCGGGGGTCAGTACTGAGGGAGTGCCACACTGGCAGGGGGTCATTACTGAGGGAGTGCCACACTGTCAGGGGGTCAGTAATCAGGGAGTGCCACATTGTCAGGGGGCCAGTACTGAGGGAGTTCCACACTGTCAGTGGGTCACTACTGAGGGAGTGCCACACAGTCAGGGGTTCAGTACTGAGGGAGTGCCACACTGTCAGGGGTTCAGTACTGAGGGAGTGCCACACTGTCAGAGGGTCAGTACTGAGGGAGTACCACACTGTCAGGGGGTTAGTACTGAGGGAGTACCACACTGTCAGGGGGTCAGTACTGAGGGAGTGCCACACTCTCAGGGGGTTAGTACTGAGGGAGTGGCACACTGTCGGAGGGTCAGTACTGAGGGAGTACCACAGTGTCTAAGGGTCACTACTGAGGGAGTGCGACATTGTCGGGTGGTCAGTAGTAATAGAGTGCCACACTGTTGGAGGGTCAGTACCTGAGGGAGTACCACACTGTCAGGGGGTTCAGTACTGAGGGAGTGCCACACTGTCAGGGGGTTCAGTACTGAGGGAGTGCCACACTATCAGGGGGTCAGTACTGAGGGACTGCCACACTGTCAGAGGGTCAGTACTGAGGGAGTACCACAGTGTCAGGGGGGCAGTACTGAGGGAGTGCCACACTGTCAGGGGGTCATTACTGAGGGAGTGCCACACTGTCAGAGAGTCAGTACTGAGGGAGTGCCACACTGTCGGAGGGTCACTACTGAGGGAGTATCACACTGTTCTCGGGTCAGTACTGAGGGAGTGCCACATTGTCGGAGTGTCAGTACTGAGGGAGTGCCACAATGTTGGAGGGTCAATACTGAGGGAGTGCCACACTGTCAGGGGGTCACTGCTGAGGGAATGCCACATTGTCGGGGGTGTAAGTACTGAGGGAGTGCCACACTGTCAGGGATTCAGTACTGAGGGAGTACCTGACTGTCCTAGGGTCAGTACTGAGGGAGTGCCACAATGTAGGGGGTCAGTACTGAGGGAGTAACACACTGTTCTAGCGTCTGTAGTGAGGGAGTGCCACACTGTCAGGTGTTCAGTACTGAGGGAGTGCCACACTGTCAGGGGGTTATTACTGAGGGAGTACCACACTGTCAGGTGTTCAGTACTGAGGGAGTACCACACTGTCAGGGGGTTAGTACTGAGGGAGTACCACACTGTCAGGTGGTCAGTACTGAGGGAGTACCACACTGTCAGAGGGTCAGGACTGACGGAGTACCACACTGTCAGGGGTTCAGTAATGAGGGAGTGCCACACTGTCAGGGAGTCAGTACTGAGAGAGTGGCACACTGTCGGAGGGTCAGTACTGAGGGAGTACCACAGTGTCTAAGGGTCACTACTGAGGGAGTGCGACATTGTCAGGTGGTCAGTACTAAGGGAGTGCCACACTGTCGAAGGGTCAGTACCTGAGGGAGTGCCACACTGTCAGGGGGTTCAGTACTGAGGGAGTGCCACACTGTCAGGGGGTTCAGTACTGAGGGAGTGCCACACTGTCGGAGGGTCCGTACTAAGGGAGTGCCAGTCTGCCGGGGATCAGTACTGAGGGAGTGCCACACTGTCAGGGGGTCATTACTGAGGGAGTGCCACACTGTCAGGGGTTCAGTAGTGAGGGAGTGCCACTCTGTCAGAGGGTCAGTACTGAGGGAGTGCCACACACTTCTCGGGTCAATACTCAGGGAGTGCCACACTGTCAGAGGGTCAATATTGAGGGAGTACCACACTGTCGGGTGTTCAGTTCAGAGAGAGTACCACACTGTCAGAGGGTCAGTACTGAGGGAGTGCAACACTGTCGGAGGGTCACTACTGAGGGAGTATCACACTGTTCTCGGGTCAGTACTGAGGGAGTGCCACATTGTCGGAGTGTCAGTACTGAGGGAGTGCCACACTGTTGGAGGGTCCGTACTAAGGGAGTGCCAGTCTGCCGGGGGTCAGTACTGAGGGAGTGCCACACTGTCAGGGGGTCATTACTGAGGGAGTGCCACACTGTCAGGAAGTCAGTGCTGAGGGAGTAGTACACTGTCATGGGTTCAGTAGTGAGGGAGTGCCACACTGTTCTAGGGTTAGTACTCAGGGAGTGCCACGCTGTCAGGGGGTTAGTACTGAGGGAGTGCCACAGTGTCGAATGCTCAGTAATGAGGGAGTGCCACACTGTCAGTGGTTCAGTACTGAGGGAGTACCACACGGTCAGTGGTTCAGTACTGAGGGAGTGCCACACTGTTGGAGGGTCAATACTGAGGGAGTGCCACACTGTCAGGGGGTCACTACTGAGGGAGTGCCACATTGTCAGGGATTCAGTACTGAGGGAGTACCTCACTGTCCTAGGGTCAGTACTGAGGGAGTGCCACAATGTAGGGGGTCAGTACTGAGGGAGTAACACACTGTTCTAGCGTCAGTAGTGAGGGAGTGCCACACTGTCAGGTGTTCAGTACTGAGGGAGTACCACACTGTCAGGGGGTCAGTACTGAGGGAGTACCAGACTGTCAGGGGGTCAGTACTGAGGGAGTACCACACTGTCAGGGGGTCAGTACTGAGGGAGTACCACACTGTCAGGGGGTCAGTACTGAGGGAGTACCACACTGTCAAGGGGTCAGTACTGAGGGAGTACCACATTGTCAGGGGGTCAGTATTGAGGGAGTGCCACACTGTCAGGGGGTCATTACTGAGGGAGTGCCACACTGTCAGGGGTTCAGTAATGAGGGAGTGCCACACTGTCAGGGAGTCAGTACTGAGAGAGTGGCACACTGTCGGAGGGTCAGTACTGAGGGAGTACCACAGTGTCTAAGGGTCACTACTGAGGGAGTGCGACATTGTCGGGTGGTCAGTACTGAGGGAGTGCCACACTGTTGGAGGGTCCGTACTAAGGGAGTGCCAGTCTGCCGGGGGTCAGTATTGAGGGAGTGCCACACTGTCAGGGGGTCATTACTGAGGGAGTGCCACACTGTCAGGGAGTCAGTGCTGAGGGAGTACAACACTGTCAGGGGGTCAGTAGTGAGGGAGTGCCACACTGTCAGGGGTTCAGTACTGAGGGAGTGCCACACTGTCAGGGGTTCAGTACTGAGGGAGTGCCACACTGTCAGAGGGTCAGTACTGAGGGAGTACCACACACTTCTAGGGTCAGTACTCAGGGAGTGCCACACTGTCAGAGGGTCAATATTGAGGGAGTACCACACTGTCGGGTGTTCAGTTCTGAGGGAGTACCACACTGTTCTAGGGTCAGTACTGAGGGAGTGCAACACTGTCGGAGGGTCTCTACTGAGGGAGAGCCACATTGTCGGAGTGTCAGTACTGAGGGAGTGCCACAGTGTCAAATGCTCAGTACTGAGGGAGTGTCACACTGTTCTATGGTCAGTACTGAGGGAGTGCAACACTGTCAGGGGGTCAGTACTGAGGGAGTGCCACACTGTCGAATGCTTAGTACTGAGGGAGTGCCACACTGTCAGTGGTTCACTACTGAGGGAGTGCCACACTGTTGGAGGGTCAATACTGAGGGAGTGCCACACTGTCAGGGGGTCACTACTGAGGGAGTGCCACATTGTCGGGGGTGTAAGTACTGAGGGAGTACCACACTGTCAGGGATTCAGTACTGAGGGAGTACCTCACTGTCCTAGGGTCAGTACTGAGGGAGTGCCACAATGTAGGGGGTCAGTACTGAGGGAGTAACACACTTTTCTAGCGTCAGTAGTGAGGGAGTGCCACACAGTCAGGGGGTTATTACTGAGGGAGTACCACACTGTCAGGTGGTCAGTACTGAGGGAGTACCACACTGTCAGGGGGTTAGTACTGAGGGAGTACCAGACTGTCAGGGGGTCAGTACTGAGGGAGTGCCACACTCTCAGGGGGTTAGTACTGAGGGAGTAACATACTGTCAGGGGGTCAGTACTGAGGGAGTACCACACTGTCAGGGGTTCAGTAATGAGGGAGTGCCACACTGTCAGGGAGTCAGTACTGAGGGAGTACCACACTGTCAGGGGGTCAGTACTGAAAGAGTGGCACACTGTCAGAGGGTCAGTACTGAGGGAGTACCACAGTGTCCAAGGGTCACTACTGAGGGAGTGTGACATTGTCGGGTGGTCAGTACTGAGGGAGTGCCACACTGTCGGAGGGTCCGTACTAAGGGAGTGCCAGACTGCCGGGGGTCAGTACTGAGGGAGTGCCACACTGGCAGGGGGTCATTACTGAGGGAGTGCCACACTGGCAGGGGGTCATTACTGAGGGAGTGCCACACTGTCAGGGGGTCAGTAATCAGGGAGTGCCACATTGTCAGGGGGGCAGTACTGAGGGAGTTCCACACTGTCAGTGGGTCACTACTGAGGGAGTGCCACACAGTCAGGGTTTCAGTACTGAGGGAGTGCCACACTGTCAGGGGTTCAGTACTGAGGGAGTGCCACACTGTCAGAGGGTCAGTACTGAGGGAGTACCACACTGTCAGGGGGTTAGTACTGAGGGAGTACCAGACTGTCAGGGGGTCACTACTGAGGGAGTGCGACATTGTCGGGTGGTCAGTACTGAGGGAGTGCCACACTGTCGGAGGGTCCGTACTAAGGGAGTGCCAGACTGCCGGGGGTAAGTACTGAGGGAGTGCCACACTGGCAGGGGGTCATTACTGAGGGAGTGCCACACTGTCAGGGGGTCAGTAATCAGGGAGTGCCACATTGTCAGGGGGCCAGTACTGAGGGAGTTCCACACTGTCAGTGGGTCACTACTGAGGGAGTGCCACACAGTCAGGGGTTCAGTACTGAGGGAGTGCCACACTGTCAGGGGTTCAGTACTGAGGGAGTGCCACACTGTCAGAGGGTCAGTACTGAGGGAGTACCACACTGTCAGGGGGTTAGTACTGAGGGAGTACCACACTATCAGGGGGTCAGTACTGAGGGAGTGCCACACTCTCAGGGGGTTAGTACTGAGGGAGTGGCACACTGTCGGAGGGTCAGTACTGAGGGAGTACCACAGTGTCTAAGGGTCACTACTGAGGGAGTGCGACATTGTCGGGTGGTCAGTAGTAATAGAGTGCCACACTGTTGGAGGGTCAGTACCTGAGGGAGTACCACACTGTCAGGGGGTTCAGTACTGAGGGAGTGCCACACTGTCAGGGGGTTCAGTACTGAGGGAGTGCCACACTGTCAGGGGGTTCAGTACTGAGGGAGTGCCACACTATCAGGGGGTCAGTACTGAGGGACTGCCACACTGTCAGAGGGTCAGTACTGAGGGAGTACCACAGTGTCAGGGGGGCAGTACTGAGGGAGTGCCACACTGTCAGGGGGTCATTACTGAGGGAGTGCCACACTGTCAGAGAGTCAGTACTGAGGGAGTGCCACACTGTCAGGTGGTCAGTACTGAGGGAGTGCCACACTGTCGGAGGGTCACTACTGAGGGAGTATCACACTGTTCTCGGGTCAGTACTGAGGGACTGCCACAATGTTGGAGGGTCAATACTGAGGGAGTGCCACACTGTCAGGGGGTCACTGCTGAGGGAATGCCACATTGTCGGGGGTGTAAGTACTGAGGGAGTGCCACACTGTCAGGGATTCAGTACTGAGGGAGTACCTGACTGTCCTAGGGTCAGTACTGAGGGAGTGCCACAATGTAGGGGGTCAGTACTGAGGGAGTAACACACTGTTCTAGCGTCTGTAGTGAGGGAGTGCCACACTGTCAGGGGGTTATTACTGAGGGAGTACCACACTGTCAGGTGTTCAGTACTGAGGGAGTACCACACTGTCAGGGGGTTAGTACTGAGGGAGTACCACACTGTCAGGTGGTCAGTACTGAGGGAGTACCACACTGTCAGAGGGTCAGGACTGACGGAGTACCACACTGTCAGGGGTTCAGTAATGAGGGAGTGCCACACTGTCAGGGAGTCAGTACTGAGAGAGTGGCACACTGTCGGAGGGTCAGTACTGAGGGAGTACCACAGTGTCTAAGGGTCACTACTGAGGGAGTGCGACATTGTCGGGTGGTCAGTACTAAGGGAGTGCCACACTGTCGAAGGGTCAGTACCTGAGGGAGTGCCACACTGTCAGGGGGTTCAGTACTGAGGGAGTGCCACACTGTCAGGGGGTTCAGTACTGAGGGAGTGCCACACTGTCGGAGGGTCCGTACTAAGGGAGTGCCAGTCTGCCGGGGATCAGTACTGAGGGAGTGCCACACTGTCAGGGGGTCATTACTGAGGGAGTGCCACACTGTCAGGGGTTCAGTAGTGAGGGAGTGCCACTCTGTCAGAGGGTCAGTACTGAGGGAGTGCCACACACTTCTCGGGTCAATACTCAGGGAGTGCCACACTGTCAGAGGGTCAATATTGAGGGAGTACCACACTGTCGGGTGTTCAGTTCAGAGAGAGTACCACACTGTCAGAGGGTCAGTACTGAGGGAGTGCAACACTGTCGGAGGGTCACTACTGAGGGAGTATCACACTGTTCTCGGGTCAGTACTGAGGGAGTGCCACATTGTCGGAGTGTCAGTACTGAGGGAGTGCCACACTGTTGGAGGGTCCGTACTAAGGGAGTGCCAGTCTGCCGGGGGTCAGTACTGAGGGAGTGCCACACTGTCATGGGGTCATTACTGAGGGAGTGCCACACTGTCAGGAAGTCAGTGCTGAGGGAGTAGTACACTGTCATGGGTTCAGTAGTGAGGGAGTGCCACACTGTTCTAGGGTTAGTACTCAGGGAGTGCCACGCTGTCAGGGGGTTAGTACTGAGGGAGTGCCACAGTGTCGAATGCTCAGTAATGAGGGAGTGCCACACTGTCAGTGGTTCAGTACTGAGGGAGTACCACACGGTCAGTGGTTCAGTACTGAGGGAGTGCCACACTGTTGGAGGGTCAATACTGAGGGAGTGCCACACTGTCAGGGGGTCACTACTGAGGGAGTGCCACATTGTCAGGGATTCAGTACTGAGGGAGTACCTCACTGTCCTAGGGTCAGTACTGAGGGAGTGCCACAATGTAGGGGGTCAGTACTGAGGGAGTAACACACTGTTCTAGCGTCAGTAGTGAGGGAGTGCCACACT
This sequence comes from Chiloscyllium punctatum, assembly GCF_047496795.1. Lineage (NCBI taxonomy): Eukaryota > Metazoa > Chordata > Chondrichthyes > Orectolobiformes > Hemiscylliidae > Chiloscyllium > Chiloscyllium punctatum. The sequence continues at coordinate 61,319,054 of NC_092786.1, forward strand.
GTCAGGTGTTCAGTACTGAGGGAGTACCACACTGTCAGGGGGTCAGTACTGAGGGAGTACCAGACTGTCAGGGGGTCAGTACTGAGGGAGTACCACACTGTCAGGGGGTCAGTACTGAGGGAGTACCACACTGTCAGGGGGTCAGTACTGAGGGAGTACCACACTGTCAGGGGGTCAGTACTGAGGGAGTACCACATTGTCAGGGGGTCAGTATTGAGGGAGTGCCACACTGTCAGGGGGTCATTACTGAGGGAGTGCCACACTGTCAGGGGTTCAGTAATGAGGGAGTGCCACACTGTCAGGGAGTCAGTACTGAGAGAGTGGCACACTGTCGGAGGGTCAGTACTGAGGGAGTACCACAGTGTCTAAGGGTCACTACTGAGGGAGTGCGACATTGTCGGGTGGTCAGTACTGAGGGAGTGCCACACTGTTGGAGGGTCCGTACTAAGGGAGTGCCAGTCTGCCGGGGGTCAGTATTGAGGGAGTGCCACACTGTCAGGGGGTCATTACTGAGGGAGTGCCACACTGTCAGGGAGTCAGTGCTGAGGGAGTACAACACTGTCAGGGGGTCAGTAGTGAGGGAGTGCCACACTGTCAGGGGTTCAGTACTGAGGGAGTGCCACACTGTCAGGGGTTCAGTACTGAGGGAGTGCCACACTGTCAGAGGGTCAGTACTGAGGGAGTACCACACACTTCTAGGGTCAGTACTCAGGGAGTGCCACACTGTCAGAGGGTCAATATTGAGGGAGTACCACACTGTCGGGTGTTCAGTTCTGAGGGAGTACCACACTGTTCTAGGGTCAGTACTGAGGGAGTGCAACACTGTCGGAGGGTCTCTACTGAGGGAGAGCCACATTGTCGGAGTGTCAGTACTGAGGGAGTGCCACAGTGTCAAATGCTCAGTACTGAGGGAGTGTCACACTGTTCTATGGTCAGTACTGAGGGAGTGCAACACTGTCAGGGGGTCAGTACTGAGGGAGTGCCACACTGTCGAATGCTTAGTACTGAGGGAGTGCCACACTGTCAGTGGTTCACTACTGAGGGAGTGCCACACTGTTGGAGGGTCAATACTGAGGGAGTGCCACACTGTCAGGGGGTCACTACTGAGGGAGTGCCACATTGTCGGGGGTGTAAGTACTGAGGGAGTACCACACTGTCAGGGATTCAGTACTGAGGGAGTACCTCACTGTCCTAGGGTCAGTACTGAGGGAGTGCCACAATGTAGGGGGTCAGTACTGAGGGAGTAACACACTTTTCTAGCGTCAGTAGTGAGGGAGTGCCACACAGTCAGGGGGTTATTACTGAGGGAGTACCACACTGTCAGGTGGTCAGTACTGAGGGAGTACCACACTGTCAGGGGGTTAGTACTGAGGGAGTACCAGACTGTCAGGGGGTCAGTACTGAGGGAGTGCCACACTCTCAGGGGGTTAGTACTGAGGGAGTAACATACTGTCAGGGGGTCAGTACTGAGGGAGTACCACACTGTCAGGGGTTCAGTAATGAGGGAGTGCCACACTGTCAGGGAGTCAGTACTGAGGGAGTACCACACTGTCAGGGGGTCAGTACTGAAAGAGTGGCACACTGTCAGAGGGTCAGTACTGAGGGAGTACCACAGTGTCCAAGGGTCACTACTGAGGGAGTGTGACATTGTCGGGTGGTCAGTACTGAGGGAGTGCCACACTGTCGGAGGGTCCGTACTAAGGGAGTGCCAGACTGCCGGGGGTCAGTACTGAGGGAGTGCCACACTGGCAGGGGGTCATTACTGAGGGAGTGCCACACTGGCAGGGGGTCATTACTGAGGGAGTGCCACACTGTCAGGGGGTCAGTAATCAGGGAGTGCCACATTGTCAGGGGGGCAGTACTGAGGGAGTTCCACACTGTCAGTGGGTCACTACTGAGGGAGTGCCACACAGTCAGGGTTTCAGTACTGAGGGAGTGCCACACTGTCAGGGGTTCAGTACTGAGGGAGTGCCACACTGTCAGAGGGTCAGTACTGAGGGAGTACCACACTGTCAGGGGGTTAGTACTGAGGGAGTACCAGACTGTCAGGGGGTCACTACTGAGGGAGTGCGACATTGTCGGGTGGTCAGTACTGAGGGAGTGCCACACTGTCGGAGGGTCCGTACTAAGGGAGTGCCAGACTGCCGGGGGTCAGTACTGAGGGAGTGCCACACTGGCAGGGGGTCATTACTGAGGGAGTGCCACACTGTCAGGGGGTCAGTAATCAGGGAGTGCCACATTGTCAGGGGGCCAGTACTGAGGGAGTTCCACACTGTCAGTGGGTCACTACTGAGGGAGTGCCACACAGTCAGGGGTTCAGTACTGAGGGAGTGCCACACTGTCAGGGGTTCAGTACTGAGGGAGTGCCACACTGTCAGAGGGTCAGTACTGAGGGAGTACCACACTGTCAGGGGGTTAGTACTGAGGGAGTACCACACTATCAGGGGGTCAGTACTGAGGGAGTGCCACACTCTCAGGGGGTTAGTACTGAGGGAGTGGCACACTGTCGGAGGGTCAGTACTGAGGGAGTACCACAGTGTCTAAGGGTCACTACTGAGGGAGTGCGACATTGTCGGGTGGTCAGTAGTAATAGAGTGCCACACTGTTGGAGGGTCAGTACCTGAGGGAGTACCACACTGTCAGGGGGTTCAGTACTGAGGGAGTGCCACACTGTCAGGGGGTTCAGTACTGAGGGAGTGCCACACTGTCAGGGGGTTCAGTACTGAGGGAGTGCCACACTATCAGGGGGTCAGTACTGAGGGACTGCCACACTGTCAGAGGGTCAGTACTGAGGGAGTACCACAGTGTCAGGGGGGCAGTACTGAGGGAGTGCCACACTGTCAGGGGGTCATTACTGAGGGAGTGCCACACTGTCAGAGAGTCAGTACTGAGGGAGTGCCACACTGTCAGGTGGTCAGTACTGAGGGAGTGCCACACTGTCGGAGGGTCACTACTGAGGGAGTATCACACTGTTCTCGGGTCAGTACTGAGGGAGTGCCACAATGTTGGAGGGTCAATACTGAGGGAGTGCCACACTGTCAGGGGGTCACTGCTGAGGGAATGCCACATTGTCGGGGGTGTAAGTACTGAGGGAGTGCCACACTGTCAGGGATTCAGTACTGAGGGAGTACCTGACTGTCCTAGGGTCAGTACTGAGGGAGTGCCACAATGTAGGGGGTCAGTACTGAGGGAGTAACACACTGTTCTAGCGTCTGTAGTGAGGGAGTGCCACACTGTCAGGGGGTTATTACTGAGGGAGTACCACACTGTCAGGTGTTCAGTACTGAGGGAGTACCACACTGTCAGGGGGTTAGTACTGAGGGAGTACCACACTGTCAGGTGGTCAGTACTGAGGGAGTACCACACTGTCAGAGGGTCAGGACTGACGGAGTACCACACTGTCAGGGGTTCAGTAATGAGGGAGTGCCACACTGTCAGGGAGTCAGTACTGAGAGAGTGGCACACTGTCGGAGGGTCAGTACTGAGGGAGTACCACAGTGTCTAAGGGTCACTACTGAGGGAGTGCGACATTGTCGGGTGGTCAGTACTAAGGGAGTGCCACACTGTCGAAGGGTCAGTACCTGAGGGAGTGCCACACTGTCAGGGGGTTCAGTACTGAGGGAGTGCCACACTGTCAGGGGGTTCAGTACTGAGGGAGTGCCACACTGTCGGAGGGTCCGTACTAAGGGAGTGCCAGTCTGCCGGGGATCAGTACTGAGGGAGTGCCACACTGTCAGGGGGTCATTACTGAGGGAGTGCCACACTGTCAGGGGTTCAGTAGTGAGGGAGTGCCACTCTGTCAGAGGGTCAGTACTGAGGGAGTGCCACACACTTCTCGGGTCAATACTCAGGGAGTGCCACACTGTCAGAGGGTCAATATTGAGGGAGTACCACACTGTCGGGTGTTCAGTTCAGAGAGAGTACCACACTGTCAGAGGGTCAGTACTGAGGGAGTGCAACACTGTCGGAGGGTCACTACTGAGGGAGTATCACACTGTTCTCGGGTCAGTACTGAGGGAGTGCCACATTGTCGGAGTGTCAGTACTGAGGGAGTGCCACACTGTTGGAGGGTCCGTACTAAGGGAGTGCCAGTCTGCCGGGGGTCAGTACTGAGGGAGTGCCACACTGTCATGGGGTCATTACTGAGGGAGTGCCACACTGTCAGGAAGTCAGTGCTGAGGGAGTAGTACACTGTCATGGGTTCAGTAGTGAGGGAGTGCCACACTGTTCTAGGGTTAGTACTCAGGGAGTGCCACGCTGTCAGGGGGTTAGTACTGAGGGAGTGCCACAGTGTCGAATGCTCAGTAATGAGGGAGTGCCACACTGTCAGTGGTTCAGTACTGAGGGAGTACCACACGGTCAGTGGTTCAGTACTGAGGGAGTGCCACACTGTTGGAGGGTCAATACTGAGGGAGTGCCACACTGTCAGGGGGTCACTACTGAGGGAGTGCCACATTGTCAGGGATTCAGTACTGAGGGAGTACCTCACTGTCCTAGGGTCAGTACTGAGGGAGTGCCACAATGTAGGGGGTCAGTACTGAGGGAGTAACACACTGTTCTAGCGTCAGTAGTGAGGGAGTGCCACACTGTCAGGTGTTCAGTACTGAGGGAGTACCACACTGTCAGGGGGTCAGTACTGAGGGAGTACCAGACTGTCAGGGGGTCAGTACTGAGGGAGTACCACACTGTCAGGGGGTCAGTACTGAGGGAGTACCACACTGTCAGGGGGTCAGTACTGAGGGAGTACCACACTGTCAGGGGGTCAGTACTGAGGGAGTACCACATTGTCAGGGGGTCAGTATTGAGGGAGTGCCACACTGTCAGGGGGTCATTACTGAGGGAGTGCCACACTGTCAGGGGTTCAGTAATGAGGGAGTGCCACACTGTCAGGGAGTCAGTACTGAGAGAGTGGCACACTGTCGGAGGGTCAGTACTGAGGGAGTACCACAGTGTCTAAGGGTCACTACTGAGGGAGTGCGACATTGTCGGGTGGTCAGTACTGAGGGAGTGCCACACTGTTGGAGGGTCCGTACTAAGGGAGTGCCAGTCTGCCGGGGGTCAGTATTGAGGGAGTGCCACACTGTCAGGGGGTCATTACTGAGGGAGTGCCACACTGTCAGGGAGTCAGTGCTGAGGGAGTACAACACTGTCAGGGGTTCAGTAGTGAGGGAGTGCCACACTGTCAGGGGGTCAGTACTGAGGGAGTGCCACACTGTCAGGGGTTCAGTACTGAGGGAGTGCCACACTGTCAGGGGTTCAGTACTGAGGGAGTGCCACACTGTCAGGGGTTCAGTACTGAGGGAGTGCCACACTGTCAGAGGGTCAGTACTGAGGGAGTACCACACACTTCTAGGGTCAGTACTCAGGGAGTGCCACACTGTCAGAGGGTCAATATTGAGGGAGTACCACACTGTCGGGTGTTCAGTTCTGAGGGAGTACCACACTGTTCTAGGGTCAGTACTGAGGGAGTGCAACACTGTCGGAGGGTCACTACTGAGGGAGAGCCACATTGTCGGAGTGTCAGTACTGAGGGAGTGCCACAGTGTCAAATGCTCAGTACTGAGGGAGTGTCACACTGTTCTATGGTCAGTACTGAGGGAGTGCAACACTGTCAGGGGGTCAGTACTGAGGGAGTGCCACACTGTCAGTGGTTCAGTACTGAGGGAGTGCCACACTGTTGGAGGGTCAATACTGAGGTAGTGCCACACTGTCAGGGGGTCACTACTGAGGGCGTGCCACATTGTCGGGGGTGTAAGTACTGAGGGAGTACCACACTGTCAGGGATTCAGTACTGAGGGAGTACCTCACTGTCCTAGGGTAGGAACTGAGGGAGCGCCACAATGTAGGCGGTCAGTACTGAGGGAGTAACACACTGTTCTAGCGTCAGTAGTGAGGGAGTGCCACACTGTCAGGTGTTCAGTTCTGAGGGAGTACCACACGGTCAGTGGTTCAGTACTGAGGGAGTACCACACTCTCAGGGGGTTAATACTGAGGGAGTACCAGACTGTCAGGGGGTCAGTACTGAGGGAGTACCACACTGTCAGGGGGTCAGTAGAGAGGGAGTGCCACACTGTCAGGGGGTGAGTACTGAGGGAGTGCCACACTGTCAGGGAGTCAGTACTGAGGGAGTACCACACTGTCAGGGGGTCAGTACTGAGGGAGTGCCACACTCCAGGGGGTTAGTACTGAGGGAGTACCACACTGTCAGTGGTTCAGTAATGAGGGAGTACCACACTGTCAGGTGGTCAGTACTGAGGGAGTACCACACTAGCAGGGGGTCAGTACTGAGGGGGTACCACACTGTCAGGGGGTCAGTACTGAGGGAGTGCCACACTGTCAGGGGGTCAGTACTGAGGGAGTACCAGTGTCTAAGGGTCACTACTGAGGGAGTGCGACATTGTCGGGTGGTCAGTACTAAGGGAGTGCCACACTGTCAGGGGGTCAGTACTGAGGGAGTACCACACTGTCAGGGGGTCAGTACTGAGGGAGTACCAGTGTCTAAGGGTCACTACTGAGGGAGTGCGACATTGTCGGGTGGTCAGTACTAAGGGAGTGCCACACTGTCGGAGGGTCAGTACCTGAGGGAATGCCACACTGTCAGGGGGTTCAGTACAGAGGGAGTGCTACACTGTCAGGGGGTTCAGTACTGAGGGAGTGCCACACTGTCGGAGGGTCAGTACTGAGGGAGTGCCACACTGTCAGAGAGTCAGTACTAAGGGAGTACCACAGTGTCTGAGGGTCACTACTGAGGGAGTGCCACACTGTCAGGGGGTCAGTACTGAGGGAGTACCACACTGTCAGGGGGTCAGTACTGCGGGAGTGCCACACTGTCAGAGAGTCAGTACTGAGGGAGTGCCGCACTGTCAGAGGGTCAGTACTGAGGGAGGGCCACACTATCAGGGATTCGGTGCTGAGGGAGTGCCACACTGTCAGGGGGTCAGTACTGAGGGAGTGCCACACTGTCAGGGGGTTCAGTACTGAGGGAGTGCCACACTGTCAGGGGGTTCAGTACTGAGGGAGTGCCACACTATCAGGGGGTCAGTACTGAGGGACTGCCACACTGTCAGAGGGTCAGTACTGAGGGAGTACCACAGTGTCAGGGGGGCAGTACTGAGGGAGTGCCACACTGTCAGGGGGTCATTACTGAGGGAGTGCCACACTGTCAGAGAGTCAGTACTGAGGGAGTGCCACACTGTCAGGTGGTCAGTACTGAGGGAGTGCCACACTGTCGGAGGGTCACTACTGAGGGAGTATCACACTGTTCTCGGGTCAGTACTGAGGGAGTGCCACAATGTTGGAGGGTCAATACTGAGGGAGTGCCACACTGTCAGGGGGTCACTGCTGAGGGAATGCCACATTGTCGGGGGTGTAAGTACTGAGGGAGTGCCACACTGTCAGGGATTCAGTACTGAGGGAGTACCTGACTGTCCTAGGGTCAGTACTGAGGGAGTGCCACAATGTAGGGGGTCAGTACTGAGGGAGTAACACACTGTTCTAGCGTCTGTAGTGAGGGAGTGCCACACTGTCAGGGGGTTATTACTGAGGGAGTACCACACTGTCAGGTGTTCAGTACTGAGGGAGTACCACACTGTCAGGGGGTTAGTACTGAGGGAGTACCACACTGTCAGGTGGTCAGTACTGAGGGAGTACCACACTGTCAGAGGGCCAGGACTGACGGAGTACCACACTGTCAGGGGTTCAGTAATGAGGGAGTGCCACACTGTCAGGGAGTCAGTACTGAGAGAGTGGCACACTGTCGGAGGGTCAGTACTGAGGGAGTACCACAGTGTCTAAGGGTCACTACTGAGGGAGTGCGACATTGTCGGGTGGTCAGTACTAAGGGAGTGCCACACTGTCGAAGGGTCAGTACCTGAGGGAGTGCCACACTGTCAGGGGGTTCAGTACTGAGGGAGTGCCACACTGTCAGGGGGTTCAGTACTGAGGGAGTGCCACACTGTCGGAGGGTCCGTACTAAGGGAGTGCCAGTCTGCCGGGGATCAGTACTGAGGGAGTGCCACACTGTCAGGGGGTCATTACTGAGGGAGTGCCACACTGTCAGGGGTTCAGTAGTGAGGGAGTGCCACTCTGTCAGAGGGTCAGTACTGAGGGAGTGCCACACACTTCTCGGGTCAATACTCAGGGAGTGCCACACTGTCAGAGGGTCAATATTGAGGGAGTACCACACTGTCGGGTGTTCAGTTCAGAGAGAGTACCACACTGTCAGAGGGTCAGTACTGAGGGAGTGCAACACTGTCGGAGGGTCACTACTGAGGGAGTATCACACTGTTCTCGGGTCAGTACTGAGGGAGTGCCACATTGTCGGAGTGTCAGTACTGAGGGAGTGCCACACTGTTGGAGGGTCCGTACTAAGGGAGTGCCAGTCTGCCGGGGGTCAGTACTGAGGGAGTGCCACACTGTCAGGGGGTCATTACTGAGTGAGTGCCACACTGTCAGGAAGTCAGTGCTGAGGGAGTAGTACACTGTCATGGGTTCAGTAGTGAGGGAGTGCCACACTGTTCTAGGGTTAGTACTCAGGGAGTGCCACGCTGTCAGGGGGTTAGTACTGAGGGAGTGCCACAGTGTCGAATGCTCAGTAATGAGGGAGTGCCACACTGTCAGTGGTTCAGTACTGAGGGAGTACCACACGGTCAGTGGTTCAGTACTGAGGGAGTGCCACACTGTTGGAGGGTCAATACTGAGGGAGTGCCACACTGTCAGGGGGTCACTACTGAGGGAGTGCCACATTGTCAGGGATTCAGTACTGAGGGAGTACCTCACTGTCCTAGGGTCAGTACTGAGGGAGTGCCACAATGTAGGGGGTCAGTACTGAGGGAGTAACACACTGTTCTAGCGTCAGTAGTGAGGGAGTGCCACACTGTCAGGTGTTCAGTACTGAGGGAGTACCAGACTGTCAGGGGGTCAGTACTGAGGGAGTACCAGACTGTCAGGGGGTCAGTACTGAGGGAGTACCACACTGTCAGGGGGTCAGTACTGAGGGAGTACCACACTGTCAGGGGGTCAGTACTGAGGGAGTACCACACTGTCAGGGGGTCAGTACTGAGGGAGTACCACATTGTCAGGGGGTCAGTATTGAGGGAGTGCCACACTGTCAGGGGGTCATTACTGAGGGAGTGCCACACTGTCAGGGGTTCAGTAATGAGGGAGTGCCACACTGTCAGGGAGTCAGTACTGAGAGAGTGGCACACTGTCGGAGGGTCAGTACTGAGGGAGTACCACAGTGTCTAAGGGTCACTACTGAGGGAGTGCGACATTGTCGGGTGGTCAGTACTGAGGGAGTGCCACACTGTTGGAGGGTCCGTACTAAGGGAGTGCCAGTCTGCCGGGGGTCAGTATTGAGGGAGTGCCACACTGTCAGGGGGTCATTACTGAGGGAGTGCCACACTGTCAGGGGTTCAGTACTGAGGGAGTGCCACACTGTCAGAGGGTCAGTACTGAGGGAGTACCACACACTTCTAGGGTCAGTACTCAGGGAGTGCCACACTGTCAGAGGGTCAATATTGAGGGAGTACCACACTGTCGGGTGTTCAGTTCTGAGGGAGTACCACACTGTTCTAGGGTCAGTACTGAGGGAGTGCAACACTGTCGGAGGGTCTCTACTGAGGGAGAGCCACATTGTCGGAGTGTCAGTACTGAGGGAGTGCCACAGTGTCAAATGCTCAGTACTGAGGGAGTGTCACACTGTTCTATGGTCAGTACTGAGGGAGTGCAACACTGTCAGGGGGTCAGTACTGAGGGAGTGCCACACTGTCGAATGCTTAGTACTGAGGGAGTGCCACACTGTCAGTGGTTCACTACTGAGGGAGTGCCACACTGTTGGAGGGTCAATACTGAGGGAGTGCCACACTGTCAGGGGGACACTACTGAGGGAGTGCCACATTGTCGGGGGTGTATGTACTGAGGGAGTACCACACTGTCAGGGATTCAGTACTGAGGGAGTACCTCACTGTCCTAGGGTCAGTACTGAGGGAGTGCCACAATGTAGGGGGTCAGTACTGAGGGAGTAACACACTTTTCTAGCGTCAGTAGTGAGGGAGTGCCACACTGTCAGGGGGTTATTACTGAGGGAGTACCACACTGTCAGGTGGTCAGTACTGAGGGAGTACCACACTGTCAGGGGGTTAGTACTGAGGGAGTACCAGACTGTCAGGGGGTCAGTACTGAGGGAGTGCCACACTCTCAGGGGGTTAGTACTGAGGGAGTACCATACTGTCAGGGGGTCAGTACTGAGGGAGTACCACACTGTCAGGGGTTCAGTAATGAGGGAGTGCCACACTGTCAGGGAGTCAGTACTGAGGGAGTACCACACTGTCAGGGGGTCAGTACTGAAAGAGTGGCACACTGTCAGAGGGTCAGTACTGAGGGAGTACCACAGTGTCCAAGGGTCACTACTGAGGGAGTGCGACATTGTCGGGTGGTCAGTACTGAGGGAGTGCCACACTGTCGGAGGGTCCGTACTAAGGGAGTGCCAGACTGCCGGGGGTCAGTACTGAGGGAGTGCCACACTGGCAGGGGGTCATTACTGAGGGAGTGCCACACTGGCAGGGGGTCATTACTGAGGGAGTGCCACACTGTCAGGGGGTCAGTAATCAGGGAGTGCCACATTGTCAGGGGGCCAGTACTGAGGGAGTTCCACACTGTCAGTGGGTCACTACTGAGGGAGTGCCACACAGTCAGGGTTTCAGTACTGAGGGAGTGCCACACTGTCAGAGGGTCAGTACTGAGGGAGTACCACACTGTCAGGGGGTTAGTACTGAGGGAGTACCAGACTGTCAGAGAGTCAGTACTGAGGGAGTGCGACATTGTCGGGTGGTCAGTACTGAGGGAGTGCCACACTGTCGGAGGGTCCGTACTAAGGGAGTGCCAGACTGCCGGGGGTCAGTACTGAGGGAGTGCCACACTGGCAGGGGGTCATTACTGAGGGAGTGCCACACTGTCAGGGGGTCAGTAATCAGGGAGTGCCACATTGTCAGGGGGCCAGTACTGAGGGAGTGCCACACAGTCAGGGGTTCAGTACTGAGGGAGTGCCACACTGTCAGGGGTTCAGTACTGAGGGAGAACCACACTGTCAGAGGGTCAGTACTGAGGGAGTACCACACTGTCAGGGGGTTAGTACTGAGGGAGTACCACACTGTCAGGGGGTCAGTACTGAGGGAGTGCCACACTCTCAGGGGGTTAGTACTGAGGGAGTGGCACACTGTCGGAGGGTCAGTACTGAGGGAGTACCACAGTGTCTAAGGGTCACTACTGAGGGAGTGCGACATTGTCGGGTGGTCAGTAGTAATAGTGTGCCACACTGTTGGAGGGTCAGTACCTGAGGGAGTACCACACTGTCAGGGGGTTCAGTACTGAGGGAGTGCCACACTGTCAGGGGGTTCAGTACTGAGGGAGTGCCACACTGTCAGGGGGTTCAGTACTGAGGGAGTGCCACACTATCAGGGGGTCAGTACTGAGGGACTGCCACACTGTCAGAGGGTCAGTACTGAGGGAGTACCACAGTGTCAGGGGGGCAGTACTGAGGGAGTGCCACACTGTCAGGGGGTCATTACTGAGGGAGTGCCACACTGTCAGAAAGTCAGTACTGAGGGAGTGCCACACTGTCAGGTGGTCAGTACTGAGGGAGTGCCACACTGTCGGAGGGTCACTACTGAGGGAGTATCACACTGTTCTCGGGTCAGTACTGAGGGAGTGCCACATTGTCGGAGTGTCAGTACTGAGGGAGTGCCACAATGTTGGAGGGTCAATACTGAGGGAGTGCCACACTGTCAGGGGGTCACTGCTGAGGGAATGCCACATTGTCGGGGGTGTAAGTACTGAGGGAGTGCCACACTGTCAGGGATTCAGTACTGAGGGAGTACCTGACTGTCCTAGGGTCAGTACTGAGGGAGTAACACACTGTTCTAGCGTCTGTAGTGAGGGAGTGCCACACTGTCAGGGGGTTATTACTGAGGGAGTACCACACTGTCAGGTGTTCAGTACTGAGGGAGTACCACACTGTCAGGGGGTTAGTACTGAGGGAGTACCACACTGTCAGGTGGTCAGTACTGAGGGAGTACCACACTGTCAGAGGGTCAGGACTGACGGAGTACCACACTGTCAGGGGTTCAGTAATGAGGGAGTGCCACACTGTCAGTGGGTCACTACTGAGGGAGTGCCACACAGTCAGGGTTTCAGTACTGAGGGAGTGCCACACTGTCAGAGGGTCAGTACTGAGGGAGTACCACACTGTCAGGGGGTTAGTACTGAGGGAGTACCAGACTGTCAGAGAGTCAGTACTGAGGGAGTGCGACATTGTCGGGTGGTCAGTACTGAGGGAGTGCCACACTGTCGGAGGGTCCGTACTAAGGGAGTGCCAGACTGCCGGGGGTCAGTACTGAGGGAGTGCCACACTGGCAGGGGGTCATTACTGAGGGAGTGCCACACTGTCAGGGGGTCAGTAATCAGGGAGTGCCACATTGTCAGGGGGCCAGTACTGAGGGAGTGCCACACAGTCAGGGGTTCAGTACTGAGGGAGTGCCACACTGTCAGGGGTTCAGTACTGAGGGAGAACCACACTGTCAGAGGGTCAGTACTGAGGGAGTACCACACTGTCAGGGGGTTAGTACTGAGGGAGTACCACACTGTCAGGGGGTCAGTACTGAGGGAGTGCCACACTCTCAGGGGGTTAGTACTGAGGGAGTGGCACACTGTCGGAGGGTCAGTACTGAGGGAGTACCACAGTGTCTAAGGGTCACTACTGAGGGAGTGCGACATTGTCGGGTGGTCAGTAGTAATAGTGTGCCACACTGTTGGAGGGTCAGTACCTGAGGGAGTACCACACTGTCAGGGGGTTCAGTACTGAGGGAGTGCCACACTGTCAGGGGGTTCAGTACTGAGGGAGTGCCACACTGTCAGGGGGTTCAGTACTGAGGGAGTGCCACACTATCAGGGGGTCAGTACTGAGGGACTGCCACACTGTCAGAGGGTCAGTACTGAGGGAGTACCACAGTGTCAGGGGGGCAGTACTGAGGGAGTGCCACACTGTCAGGGGGTCATTACTGAGGGAGTGCCACACTGTCAGAAAGTCAGTACTGAGGGAGTGCCACACTGTCAGGTGGTCAGTACTGAGGGAGTGCCACACTGTCGGAGGGTCACTACTGAGGGAGTATCACACTGTTCTCGGGTCAGTACTGAGGGAGTGCCACATTGTCGGAGTGTCAGTACTGAGGGAGTGCCACAATGTTGGAGGGTCAATACTGAGGGAGTGCCACACTGTCAGGGGGTCACTGCTGAGGGAATGCCACATTGTCGGGGGTGTAAGTACTGAGGGAGTGCCACACTGTCAGGGATTCAGTACTGAGGGAGTACCTGACTGTCCTAGGGTCAGTACTGAGGGAGTAACACACTGTTCTAGCGTCTGTAGTGAGGGAGTGCCACACTGTCAGGGGGTTATTACTGAGGGAGTACCACACTGTCAGGTGTTCAGTACTGAGGGAGTACCACACTGTCAGGGGGTTAGTACTGAGGGAGTACCACACTGTCAGGTGGTCAGTACTGAGGGAGTACCACACTGTCAGAGGGTCAGGACTGACGGAGTACCACACTGTCAGGGGTTCAGTAATGAGGGAGTGCCACACTGTCAGGGAGTCAGTACTGAGAGAGTGGCACACTGTCGGAGGGTCAGTACTGAGGGAGTACCACAGTGTCTAAGGGTCACTACTGAGGGAGTGCGACATTGTCGGGTGGTCAGTACTAAGGGAGTGCCACACTGTCGAAGGGTCAGTACCTGAGGGAGTGCCACACTGTCAGGGGGTTCAGTACTGAGGGAGTGCCACACTGTCAGGGGGTTCAGTACTGAGGGAGTGCCACACTGTCGGAGGGTCCGTACTAAGGGTGTGCCAGTCTGCCGGGGATCAGTACTGAGGGAATGCCACACTGTCAGGGGGTCATTACTGAGGGAGTGCCACACTGTCAGGGGTTCAGTAGTGAGGGAGTGCCACTCTGTCAGAGGGTCAGTACTGAGGGAGTGCCACACACTTCTCGGGTCAATACTCAGGGAGTGCCACACTGTCAGAGGGTCAATATTGAGGGAGTACCACACTGTCGGGTGTTCAGTTCAGAGAGAGTACCACACTGTCAGAGGGTCAGTACTGAGGGAGTGCAACACTGTCGGAGGGTCACTACTGAGGGAGTATCACACTGTTCTCGGGTCAGTACTGAGGGAGTGCCACATTGTCGGAGTGTCAGTACTGAGGGAGTGCCACACTGTTGGAGGGTCCGTACTAAGGGAGTGCCAGTCTGCCGGGGGTCAGTACTGAGGGAGTGCCACACTGTCAGGGGGTCATTACTGAGGGAGTGCCACACTGTCAGGAAGTCAGTGCTGAGGGAGTAGTACACTGTCATGGGTTCAGTAGTGAGGGAGTGCCACACTGTTCTAGGGTTAGTACTCAGGGAGTGCCACGCTGTCAGGGGGTTAGTACTGAGGGAGTGCCACAGTGTCGAATGCTCAGTAATGAGGGAGTGCCACACTGTCAGTGGTTCAGTACTGAGGGAGTACCACACGGTCAGTGGTTCAGTACTGAGGGAGTGCCACACTGTTGGAGGGTCAATACTGAGGGAGTGCCACACTGTCAGGGGGTCACTACTGAGGGAGTGCCACATTGTCAGGGATTCAGTACTGAGGGAGTACCTCACTGTCCTAGGGTCAGTACTGAGGGAGTGCCACAATGTAGGGGGTCAGTACTGAGGGAGTAACACACTGTTCTAGCGTCAGTAGTGAGGGAGTGCCACACTGTCAGGTGTTCAGTACTGAGGGAGTACCACACTGTCAGGGGGTCAGTACTGAGGGAGTACCAGACTGTCAGGGGGTCAGTACTGAGGGAGTACCACACTGTCAGGGGGTCAGTACTGAGGGAGTACCACACTGTCAGGGGGTCAGTACTGAGGGAGTACCACACTGTCAAGGGGTCAGTACTGAGGGAGTACCACACTGTCAGGGGGTCAGTACTGAGGGAGTACCACACTGTCAGAGGGTCAGGACTGACGGAGTACCACACTGTCAGGGGTTCAGTAATGAGGGAGTGCCACACTGTCAGGGAGTCAGTACTGAGAGAGTGGCACACTGTCGGAGGGTCAGTACTGAGGGAGTACCACAGTGTCTAAGGGTCACTACTGAGGGAGTGCGACATTGTCGGGTGGTCAGTACTGAGGGAGTGCCACACTGTTGGAGGGTCCGTACTAAGGGAGTGCCAGTCTGCCGGGGGTCAGTATTGAGGGAGTGCCACACTGTCAGGGGGTCATTACTGAGGGAGTGCCACACTGTCAGGGAGTCAGTGCTGAGGGAGTACAACACTGTCAGGGGTTCAGTACTGAGGGAGTGCCACACTGTCAGAGGGTCAGTACTGAGGGAGTACCACACACTTCTAGGGTCAGTACTCAGGGAGTGCCACACTGTCAGAGGGTCAATATTGAGGGAGTACCACACTGTCGGGTGTTCAGTTCTGAGGGAGTACCACACTGTTCTAGGGTCAGTACTGAGGGAGTGCAACACTGTCGGAGGGTCTCTACTGAGGGAGAGCCACATTGTCGGAGTGTCAGTACTGAGGGAGTGCCACAGTGTCAAATGCTCAGTACTGAGGGAGTGTCACACTGTTCTATGGTCAGTACTGAGGGAGTGCAACACTGTCAGGGGGTCAGTACTGAGGGAGTGCCACACTGTCGAATGCTTAGTACTGAGGGAGTGCCACACTGTCAGTGGTTCACTACTGAGGGAGTGCCACACTGTTGGAGGGTCAATACTGAGGGAGTGCCACACTGTCAGGGGGTCACTACTGAGGGAGTGCCACATTGTCGGGGGTGTAAGTACTGAGGGAGTACCACACTGTCAGGGATTCAGTACTGAGGGAGTACCTCACTGTCCTAGGGTCAGTACTGAGGGAGTGCCACAATGTAGGGGGTCAGTACTGAGGGAGTAACACACTTTTCTAGCGTCAGTAGTGAGGGAGTGCCACACTGTCAGGGGGTTATTACTGAGGGAGTACCACACTGTCAGGTGGTCAGTACTGAGGGAGTACCACACTGTCAGGGGGTTAGTACTGAGGGAGTACCAGACTGTCAGGGGGTCAGTACTGAGGGAGTGCCACACTCTCAGGGGGTTAGTACTGAGGGAGTACCACACTGTCAGGGAGTCAGTGCTGAAAGAGTGGCACACTGTCAGAGGGTCAGTACTGAGGGAGTACCACAGTGTCCAAGGGTCACTACTGAGGGAGTGCGACATTGTCGGGTGGTCAGTACTGAGGGAGTGCCACACTGTCGGAGGGTCCGTACTAAGGGAGTGCCAGACTGCCGGGGGTCAGTACTGAGGGAGTGCCACACTGGCAGGGGTTCATTACTGAGGGAGTGCCACACTGGCAGGGGGTCATTACTGAGGGAGTGCCACACTGTCAGGGGGTCAGTAATCAGGGAGTGCCACATTGTCAGGGGGGCAGTACTGAGGGAGTTCCACACTGTCAGTGGGTCACTACTGAGGGAGTGCCACACAGTCAGGGTTTCAGTACTGAGGGAGTGCCACACTGTCAGGGGTTCAGTACTGAGGGAGTGCCACACTGTCAGAGGGTCAGTACTGAGGGAGTACCACACTGTCAGGGGGTTAGTACTGAGGGAGTACCAGACTGTCAGGGGGTCACTACTGAGGGAGTGCGACATTGTCGGGTGGTCAGTACTGAGGGAGTGCCACACTGTCGGAGGGTCCGTACTAAGGGAGTGCCAGACTGCCGGGGGTCAGTACTGAGGGAGTGCCACACTGGCAGGGGGTCATTACTGAGGGAGTGCCACACTGTCAGGGGGTCAGTAATCAGGGAGTGCCACATTGTCAGGGGGCCAGTACTGAGGGAGTTCCACACTGTCAGTGGGTCACTACTGAGGGAGTGCCACACAGTCAGGGGTTCAGTACTGAGGGAGTGCCACACTGTCAGGGGTTCAGTACTGAGGGAGTGCCACACTGTCAGAGGGTCAGTACTGAGGGAGTACCACACTGTCAGGGGGTTAGTACTGAGGGAGTACCACACTGTCAGGGGGTCAGTACTGAGGGAGTGCCACACTATCAGGGGCTCAGACTGAGGGAGTGGCACACTGTCGGAGGGTCAGTACTGAGGGAGTACCACAGTGTCTAAGGGTCACTACTGAGGGAGTGCGACATTGTCGGGTGGTCAGTAGTAATAGAGTGCCACACTGTTGGAGGGTCAGTACCTGAGGGAGTACCACACTGTCAGGGGGTTCAGTACTGAGGGAGTGCCACACTGTCAGGGGGTTCAGTACTGAGGGAGTGCCACACTGTCAGGGGGTTCAGTACTGAGGGAGTGCCACACTATCAGGGGGTCAGTACTGAGGGACTGCCACACTGTCAGAGGGTCAGTACTGAGGGAGTACCACAGTGTCAGGGGGGCAGTACTGAGGGAGTGCCACACTGTCAGGGGGTCATTACTGAGGGAGTGCCACACTGTCAGAGAGTCAGTACTGAGGGAGTGCCACACTGTCAGGTGGTCAGTACTGAGGGAGTGCCACACTGTCGGAGGGTCACTACTGAGGGAGTATCACACTGTTCTCGGGTCAGTACTGAGGGAGTGCCACATTGTCGGAGTGTCAGTACTGAGGGAGTGCCACAATGTTGGAGGGTCAATACTGAGGGAGTGCCACACTGTCAGGGGGTCACTGCTGAGGGAATGCCACATTGTCGGGGGTGTAAGTACTGAGGGAGTGCCACACTGTCAGGGATTCAGTACTGAGGGAGTACCTGACTGTCCTAGGGTCAGTACTGAGGGAGTGCCACAATGTAGGGGGTCAGTACTGAGGGAGTAACACACTGTTCTAGCGTCTGTAGTGAGGGAGTGCCACACTGTCAGGGGGTTATTACTGAGGGAGTACCACACTGTCAGGTGTTCAGTACTGAGGGAGTACCACACTGTCAGGGGGTTAGTACTGAGGGAGTACCACACTGTCAGGTGGTCAGTACTGAGGGAGTACCACACTGTCAGAGGGTCAGGACTGACGGAGTACCACACTGTCAGGGGTTCAGTAATGAGGGAGTGCCACACTGTCAGGGAGTCAGTACTGAGAGAGTGGCACACTGTCGGAGGGTCAGTACTGAGGGAGTACCACAGTGTCTAAGGGTCACTACTGAGGGAGTGCGACATTGTCGGGTGGTCAGTACTAAGGGAGTGCCACACTGTCGAAGGGTCAGTACCTGAGGGAGTGCCACACTGTCAGGGGGTTCAGTACTGAGGGAGTGCCACACTGTCAGGGGGTTCAGTACTGAGGGAGTGCCACACTGTCGGAGGGTCCGTACTAAGGGAGTGCCAGTCTGCCGGGGATCAGTACTGAGGGAGTGCCACACTGTCAGGGGGTCATTACTGAGGGAGTGCCACACTGTCAGGGGTTCAGTAGTGAGGGAGTGCCACTCTGTCAGAGGGTCAGTACTGAGGGAGTGCCACACACTTCTCGGGTCAATACTCAGGGAGTGCCACACTGTCAGAGGGTCAATATTGAGGGAGTACCACACTGTCGGGTGTTCAGTTCAGAGAGAGTACCACACTGTCAGAGGGTCAGTACTGAGGGAGTGCAACACTGTCGGAGGGTCACTACTGAGGGAGTATCACACTGTTCTCGGGTCAGTACTGAGGGAGTGCGACATTGTCGGAGTGTCAGTACTGAGGGAGTGCCACACTGTTGGAGTGTCAGTACTAAGGGAGTGCCAGTCTGCCGGGGGTCAGTACTGAGGGAGTGCCACACTGTCAGGGGGTCATTACTGAGGGAGTGCCACACTGTCAGGAAGTCAGTGCTGAGGGAGTAGTACACTGTCATGGGTTCAGTAGTGAGGGAGTGCCACACTGTTCTAGGGTTAGTACTCAGGGAGTGCCACGCTGTCAGGGGGTTAGTACTGAGGGAGTGCCACAGTGTCGAATGCTCAGTAATGAGGGAGTGCCACACTGTCAGTGGTTCAGTACTGAGGGAGTACCACACGGTCAGTGGTTCAGTACTGAGGGAGTGCCACACTGTTGGAGGGTCAATACTGAGGGAGTGCCACACTGTCAGGGGGTCACTACTGAGGGAGTACCACATTGTCAGGGATTCAGTACTGAGGGAGTACCTCACTGTCCTAGGGTCAGTACTGAGGGAGTGCCACAATGTAGGGGGTCAGTACTGAGGGAGTAACACACTGTTCTAGCGTCAGTAGTGAGGGAGTGCCACACTGTCAGGTGTTCAGTACTGAGGGAGTACCACACTGTCAGGGGGTCAGTACTGAGGGAGTACCAGACTGTCAGGGGGTCATTACTGAGGGAGTGCCACACTGTCAGGGGTTCAGTAATGAGGGAGTGCCACACTGTCAGGGAGTCAGTACTGAGAGAGTGGCACACTGTCGGAGGGTCAGTACTGAGGGAGTACCACAGTGTCTAAGGGTCACTACTGAGGGAGTGCGACATTGTCGGGTGGTCAGTACTGAGGGAGTGCCACACTGTTGGAGGGTCCGTACTAAGGGAGTGCCAGTCTGCCGGGGGTCAGTATTGAGGGAGTGCCACACTGTCAGGGGGTCATTACTGAGGGAGTGCCACACTGTCAGGGAGTCAGTGCTGAGGGAGTACAACACTGTCAGGGGTTCAGTAGTGAGGGAGTGCCACACTGTCAGGGGGTCAGTACTGAGGGAGTGCCACACTGTCAGGGGTTCAGTACTGAGGGAGTGCCACACTGTCAGGGGTTCAGTACTGAGGGAGTGCCACACTGTCAGGGGTTCAGTACTGAGGGAGTGCCACACTGTCAGAGGGTCAGTACTGAGGGAGTACCACACACTTCTAGGGTCAGTACTCAGGGAGTGCCACACTGTCAGAGGGTCAATATTGAGGGAGTACCACACTGTCGGGTGTTCAGTTCTGAGGGAGTACCACACTGTTCTAGGGTCAGTACTGAGGGAGTGCAACACTGTCGGAGGGTCACTACTGAGGGAGAGCCACATTGTCGGAGTGTCAGTACTGAGGGAGTGCCACAGTGTCAAATGCTCAGTACTGAGGGAGTGTCACACTGTTCTATGGTCAGTACTGAGGGAGTGCAACACTGTCAGGGGGTCAGTACTGAGGGAGTGCCACACTGTCAGTGGTTCAGTACTGAGGGAGTGCCACACTGTTGGAGGGTCAATACTGAGGTAGTGCCACACTGTCAGGGGGTCACTACTGAGGGCGTGCCACATTGTCGGGGGTGTAAGTACTGAGGGAGTACCACACTGTCAGGGATTCAGTACTGAGGGAGTACCTCACTGTCCTAGGGTAGGAACTGAGGGAGCGCCACAATGTAGGCGGTCAGTACTGAGGGAGTAACACACTGTTCTAGCGTCAGTAGTGAGGGAGTGCCACACTGTCAGGTGTTCAGTTCTGAGGGAGTACCACACGGTCAGTGGTTCAGTACTGAGGGAGTACCACACTCTCAGGGGGTTAATACTGAGGGAGTACCAGACTGTCAGGGGGTCAGTACTGAGGGAGTACCACACTGTCAGGGGGTCAGTAGAGAGGGAGTACCAGACTGTCAGGTGTTCAGTAATGAGGGAGTACCAGACTGTCAGGGGTTCAGTACTGAGGGAGTGCCACACTGTCAGGGAGTCAGTACTGAGGGAGTACCACACTGTCAGGGGGTGAGTACTGAGGGAGTGCCACACTGTCAGGGAGTCAGTACTGAGGGAGTACCACACTGTCAGGGGGTCAGTACTGAGGGAGTGCCACACTCCAGGGGGTTAGTACTGAGGGAGTACCACACTGTCAGTGGTTCAGTAATGAGGGAGTACCACACTAGCAGGGGGTCAGTACTGAGGGGGTACCACACTGTCAGGGGGTCAGTACTGAGGGAGTACCACACTGTCAGGGGGTCAGTACTGAAAGAGTGGCACACTGTCGGAGGGTCAGTACTGAGGGAGTACCAGTGTCTAAGGGTCACTACTGAGGGAGTGCGACATTGTCGGGTGGTCAGTACTAAGGGAGTGCCACACTGTCGGAGGGTCAGTACCTGAGGGAATGCCACACTGTCAGGGGGTTCAGTACAGAGGGAGTGCTACACTGTCAGGGGGTTCAGTACTGAGGGTGTGCCACACTGTCGGAGGGTCCGTACTAAGGGAGTGTCAGT
Organism: Chiloscyllium punctatum; assembly: GCF_047496795.1. NCBI lineage: Eukaryota > Metazoa > Chordata > Chondrichthyes > Orectolobiformes > Hemiscylliidae > Chiloscyllium > Chiloscyllium punctatum. Next base: position 61,340,210 of record NC_092786.1, read on the forward strand.
CTGCCGGGGGTCAGTACTGAGGGAGTGCCACACTGTCAGGGGGTCATTACTGAGGGAGTGCCACACTGTCAGGGGGTCAGTAATCAGGGAGTGCCACATTGTCAGGGGGCCAGTACTGAGGGAGTTCCACACTGTCAGTGGGTCACTACTGAGGGAGTGCCACACTGTCAGGGGTTCAGGACTGAGGGAGTTCCACACTGTCAGTGGGTCACTACTGAGGGAGTGCCACACTGTCAGAGGGTCAGTACTGAGGGAGTGCCACACTGTCAGGGGTTCAGTACTGAGGGAGTTCCACACTGTCAATGGGTCACTACTGAGGGAGTGCCACACTGTCAGAGGGTCAGTACTGAGGGAGTGCCGCACTGTCAGTGGTTCAGTACTGAGGGAGTGCCACACACTTCTAGGGTCAGTACTCAGGGAGTGCCACACTGTCAGAGGGTCAATATTGAGGGAGTACCACACTGTCGGGTGTTCAGTTCTGAGGGAGTACCACACTGTCAGAGGGTCAGTACTGAGGGAGTGCAACACTGTCGGAGGGTCACTACTGAGGGAGTGCCACATTGTCGGAGTGTCAGTACTGAGGGAGTGCCACATTGACGGAGTGTCAGTACTGAGGGAGTGCCACACTGTTGGAGGGTCCGTACTAAGGGAGTGCCAGTCTGCCGGGGGTCAGTACTGAGGGAGTGCCACACTGTCAGGGGGTCATTACTGAGGGAGTGCCACACCGTCAGGGAGTCAGTGCTGAGGGAGTACTACACTGTCAGGGGTTCAGTCGTGAGGGAGTGCCACACTGTCAGTGGTTCAGTACTGAGGGAGTGCCACACTGTTCTAGGGTCAGTACTGAGGGAGTGCAACACTGTCAGGGGGTGAGTACTGAGGGAGTACCACACTGTCAGGTGGTTAGTACTGAGGGAGTACCACACTGTCAGGTGGTTAGTACTGAGGGAGTACCAGACTGTCAGGGGGTCAGTACTGAAGGAGTGCCACACTCTCAGGGGGTTAATACTGAGGGAGTACCACACTGTCAGGGGGTCAGTACTGAGGAAGTGCCACACTGTCAGAGGGCCAGTACTGAGGGAGTACCACACTGTCAGGGGGTCATTACTGAGGGAGTGCCACACTGTCAGGGGGTCAGTACTGAGGGAGTGCCACACTGTCAGGGGGTCATTACTGAGGGAGTGCCACACTGTCAGGGGGTCAGTACTGAGGGAGTGCCACACTGTCAGGGGGTCAGTAATCAGGGAGTGCCACATTGTCAGGGGGTCAGTACTGAGGGAGTGCCACACTGTCAGGGTTTCAGTAATGAGGGAGTGCCACACTGTCGGAGGGTCCGTACTAAGGGAGTGCCTGTCTGCCGGGGGTCAGTATTGAGGGAGTGCCACACTGTCAGGGGGTCATTACTGAGGGAGTGCCACACTGTCAGGGAGTCAGTGCTGAGGGAGTACAACACTGTCAGGGGTTCAGTACTGAGGGAGTGCCACACTGTCAGAGGGTCAATATTGAGGGAGTACCACACTGTCAGGTGTTCAGTTCTGAGGGAGTGCCACAGTGTCAAATGCTCAGTACTGAGGGAGTGCCACACTGTCAGTGGTTCAGTACTGAGGGAGTGCCACACTGTCAGAGGGTCAATATTGAGGGAGTACCACACTGTCAGGTGTTCAGTTCTGAGGGAGTACCACACGGTCAGTGGTTCAGTAATGAGGGAGTGCCACACTGTCAGTAGTTCAGTACTGAGGGAGTGCCACACTGTTCTAGGGTCAGTACTGAGGGAGTGCAACACTGTCAGGGGGTCAGTACTGAGGGAGTGCCACACTGTTGGAGGGTCAATACTGAGGGAGTGCCACACTGTCAGGGGGTCACTACTGAGGGAGTGCCACATTGTCAGGGGTGTAAGTACTGAGGGAGTACCACACTGTCAGGGATTCAGTACTGAGGGAGTACCTCACTGTCCTAGGGTCAGTACTGAGGGAGTGCCACAATGTAGGCGGTCAGTACTGAGGGAGTAACACACTGTTCTAGCGTCAGTAGTGAGGGAGTGCCACACTGTCAGGGGGTTATTACTGAGGGAGTACCACACTGTCAGGTGGTCAGTACTGAGGGAGTACCGCACTGTCAGGGGGTTAGTACTGAGGGAGTACCACACTGTCAGGTGGTCAGTACTGAGGGAGTACCACACTGTCAGGGGGTTAGTACTGAGGGAGTACCACACTGTCAGGGGGTTAGTACTGAGGGAGTACCAGACTGTCAGGGGGTCAGTACTGAGGGAGTACCACACTGTTAGGGATTCAGTACTAAGGGAGTACCTCACTGTCCTAGGGTCAGTACTGAGGGAGTGCCACAATGTAGGGGGTCAGTACTGAGGGAGTAACACACTGTTCTAGCGTCAGTAGTGAGGGAGTGCCACACTGTCAGGGGGTTATTAGTGAGGGAGTACCACACTGTCAGGTGGTCAGTACTGAGGGAGTACCACACTGTCAGGGGGTTAGTACTGAGGGAGTACCACACTGTCAGGTGGTCAGTACTGAGGGAGTACCACACTGTCAGGGGGTTAGTACTGAGGGAGTACCACACTGTCAGGGGGTTAGTACTGAGGGAGTACCAGACTGTCAGGGGGTCAGTACTGAGGGAGTACCACACTGTCAGGTGGTCAGTACTGAGGGAGTACCACACTGTCAGGGGGTTAGTACTGAGGGAGTACCAGACTGTCAGGGGGTCAGTACTGAGGGAGTGCCACACTCTCAGGGGGTTAGTACTGAGGGAGTACCACACTGTCAGGGGGTCAGTACTGAGGAAGTGCCACACTGTCAGGGGGTCAGTACTGAGGAAGTGCCACACTGTCAGGGGGTCAGTACTGAGGAAGTGCCACACTGTCAGAGGGCCACTACTGAGGGAGTACCACACTGTCAGGGGTTCAGTAATGAGGGAGTGCCACACTGTCAGGGAGTCAGTACTGAGGGAGTACCACACTGTCAGGGGGTCAGTACTGAAAGAGTGGCACACTGTCGGAGGGTCAGTACTGAGGGAGTACCACAGTGTCTAAGGGTCACTACTGAGGGAGTGCAACATTGTCGGGTGGTCAGTACTAAGGGAGTGCCACACTGTCGGAGGGTCAGTACCTGAGGGAATGCCACACTGTCAGGGGGTTCAGTACTGAGGGAGTGCCACACTGTCAGGGGGTTCAGTACTGAGGGAGTGCCACACTGTCGGAGGGTCCGTACTAAGGGAGTGCCAGTCTGCCGGGGGTCAGTACTGAGGGAGTGCCACACTGTCAGGGGGTCATTGCTGAGGGAGTGCCACACTGTCAGGGGGTCAGTAATCAGGGAGTGCCACATTGTCAGGGGGCCAGTACTGAGGGAGTTCCACACTGTCAGTGGGTCACTACTGAGGGAGTGCCACACTGTCAGGGGTTCAGTACTGAGGGAGTGCCACACTGTCAGGTGTTCAGTACTGAGGGAGTGCCACACTGTCAGAGGGTCAGTACTGAGGGAGTGCCACACTGTCAGGGGGTCAGTACTGAGGGAGTGCCACACACTTCTAGGGTCAGTACTCAGGGAGTGCCACACTGTCAGAGGGTCAATATTGAGGGAGTACCACACTGACGGGTGTTCAGTTCTGAGGGAGTACCACACTGTTCTAGGGTCAGTACTGAGGGAGTGCAACATTGTCGGAGGGTCTCTACTGAGGGAGTGCCACATTGTCGGAGTGTCAGTACTGAGGGAGTGCCACACTGTTGGAGGGTCCGTACTAAGCGAGTGCCAGTCTGCCGGGGGTCAGTACTGAGGGAGTGCCAGTCTGCCGGGGGTCAGTACTGAGGGAGTGCCACACTGTCAGGGGGTCATTACTGAGGGAGTGCCACACTGTCAGGGAGTCAGTGCTGAGGGAGTACTTCACTGTCAGGGGTTCAGTCGTGAGGGAGTGCCACACTGTCAGGGGGTCAGTACTGAGGGAGTGCCACACTGTCAGTGGTTCAGTACTGAGGGAGTGCCACACTGTTCTAGGGTCAGTACTGAGGGAGTGCAACACTGCCAGGGAGTCAGTACTGAGGGAGTGCCACACTGTCAGGGGGTGAGTACTGAGGGAGTACCACACTGTCAGGTGGTCAGTACTGAGGGAGTACCAGACTGTCAGAGGGTCAGTACTGAAGGAGTGCCACACTCTCAGGGGGTTAATACTGAGGGAGTACCACACTGTCAGGGGGTCAGTACTGAGGGAGTGCCACACTGTTCTAGGGTCAGTACTGAGGGAGTGCAACACTGCCAGGGGGTCAGTACTGAGGGAGTCCCACAGTGTCAAATGCTCAGTACTGAGGGAGTGCCACACTGTCAGTGGTTCAGTACTGAGGGAGTGCCACACTGTCAGAGGGCCAATATTGAGGGAGTACCACACTGTCAGGTGTTCAGTTCTGAGGGAGTACCACACGGTCAGTGGTTCAGTAATGAGGGAGTGCCACACTGTCAGTAGTTCAGTACTGAGGGAGTGCCACACTGTCAGGGGGTCAGTACTGAGGGAGTGCCACACTGTTGGAGGGTCAATACTGAGGGAGTGCCACACTGTCAGGGGGTCACTACTGAGGGCGTGCCACATTGTCGGGGGTGTAAGTACTGAGGGAGTACCACACTGTCAGGTGTTCAGTTCTGAGGGAGTACCACACGGTCAGTGGTTCAGTAATGAGGGAGTGCCACACTGTCAGTAGTTCAGTACTGAGGGAGTGCCACACTGTCCTAGGGTCAGTACTGAGGGAGTGCCACAATGTAGGGGGTCAGTACTAAGGGAGTAACACACGTCAGGGGGTCAGTTCTGAGGGAGTACCACACGGTCAGTGGTTCAGTACTGAGGGAGTGCCTCACTGTTCTAGGGTCAGTACTGAGGGAGGGCAACACTGTCAGGGGGTCAGTACTGAGGGAGTGCCACACTGTCAGTGGTTCAGTACTGAGGGAGTGCCACACTGTCGAATGCTCAGTACTGAGGGAGTGCCACACTGTCAGAGGGTCAGTACTGAGGGAATGCCACACTGTCGGAGGGTCAGTACTGAGGGAGTACCACAGTGTCTGAGGGTCACTACTGAGGGAGTGCCACATTGTCGGGTGGTCAGTACTAAGGGAGTGCCAAACTGTCAGGGGGTCAGCACTGAGGGAGTGCCACGCTGTCGGAGGGTCAGTACTGAGGGAGTGCCACACTGTTCTAGGGTCAGTACTCAGGGAGTGCCACACTGTCTGAGTGTCAATATTGAGGGAGTACCACACTGTCAGGTGTTCAGTTCTGAGGGAGTACCACACGGTCAGTGGTTCAGTACTGAGGGAGTGCTACACTGTTCTAGGGTCAGTACTGAGGAAGTGCCACATTGTCGGAGGGTCAGTACTGAGGGTGTGGCATGCTGTCAGGGGGGCAGTACTGAGGGAGTGCCACACTGTCAGGGGGTCAGTACTGAAGGAGTGCCACACTGTCGGAGGGTCAGTACTGAGGGAGTACCACAGTGTCTGAGGGTCACTACTGAGGGAGTGCCACATTGTCGGGTGGTCAGTACTAAGGGAGTGCCACACTGTCGGAGGGTCAGTACCTGAGGGAGTTCCACACCATCAGGGGGTCAGTAGTGAGGGAATACCACACTGTCAGTGGGTCAGCACTGAGGGAGTGCCACACTGTCAGGGGTTCAGTACTGAGGGAGTGCCACACTGTCAAGGGGTCAGTGCTGAGGGAGTGCCACACTGTCAGGGGTTCAGTACTGAGGGAGTGCCACACTGTCAGTGGTTCAGTACTGAGGGAGTGCCACACTGTCAGGGGTTCAGTACTGAGGGAGTGCCACACTGTCGGAGGGTCACTACTGAGGGAGTGCCACACTATTGTAGGGTCAGTACTGAGGGAGTGCCACACTGTCAGGGGGTAAGTTCTGAGGCAGTGCCACATTGTCAGGGGCTCAGTACTAAGGGAGTGCCACACTGTCGGAGGGTCAGTACTGAGGGAGTGCCACACTGTCGGAGGGTCAGTACTGAGGGAGTGCCACACTATCGGAGAGTCAGTACATTGCGTTTACAACACTTTCAGTGAGTCAGTACTGAGGGAGTGCCACACTGTCAGGGGTTCAGTATTGAGGGAGTGCCACACTGTCAGGGAGTCAGTACTGAGGAGGTGCCACACTGTGAGAGGGTCAGTACTGAGGGAGTACCACCCTGTCAGGGGGGTCAGTACTGAGGAAGTGCCTCACTGTCAGAGGATCAGTGCTGAGGGAGTACCACACTGTCAGAGGATCAGTACTGAGGGAGTGCCACATTGTCGGAGGGTCACAACTGAGGGCGTGCCACATTGTCAGTGGGTCAGGACTGAGGGAGCGCCACACTGTCAGAGGGTCACTACTGAGGGAGTGCCACATTGTCGGAGGGTCACTACTGAGGGATTGCCACACTGTTGGTGGGGTCACTCCTGAGGGTGTGCCACACTGTCGGAGGGTTACTACTGAGGGAGTGCCACACTGTCAGGGTGGACAGTATTGAGGGAGTACTGCACAGAGGGTCAGTACTGAGGGAGTGTTGCACTGTGGGACGGTCAGTGCTGAAAGAGTGCCACACTGTCGGTGGGTCAGTACTGAAGGAGTAACATACTGTCAGTGGACATGGTTTAAGCTAAGGACTTGTTTCCCTGTTGAATTTGTTCAGATCCATGGAACTGTGCCAGAACTGTGTCAGTGCTGCTCACAAACACCAAGAGAAATTGAACAGAATCCATTGGCTTCCATTAGATTTTGCAAATTACTAAAGCTGTGTAAAACTGAAATCCAGGATGTGGAGGTGCTGGTGTTGGACTGGGGTGGGCAAAGTTAAAAATCACACACCACCAGGTTATAGTCCGACGGGTTTATTGGGAAGCAGCAGATTTCATCAGGTAGCAGCAACCTGAACAAAGAGCAGCGCTCCGAAAGCTAGTGCTTCCAAATAAACCTGTGGGTCTGCAAGCTGGGGTTGTGTGATTTTTAATTAAAACTGAAAGATATTTCATTGTAGATTCATTCTGGTGCGATTAAGAAAATATTAACCAAATATTTCCATTTCTGATGCAGACTGTCCATTTCAATGATTTTGATTCATGTCCTTTGGATGAGAGACCTGGAATTGTTGATGGTGTGAAATTAAACTGACCCACGGCTTCATCAAACTCTGTGAAGTATTTCAAAAGAACTATTTCCATCACCAACAAGTTGTTCACCAGCAGCAGTGCACCCTGTGGCCCAGGTCTCCTGTTGGAGCCAAGTGCCTTCAGCATGCTGTCAATGGGAATGACAGGAATTCCCTGGGATTTAGAGTAGAACTGAATTAACCCTTGTGGTCACGTTACACTCAGATTGGTGCAGTGAAAAGCCTGCAGTGTTGCCTCTCGGTGCCATCTTAAGTACTGCACAAAATGGTCCAGACACTTTAATTTTGTCACAGAATAGAAATATTGAAAGAAAAGAGTAACATGGGAAAACAGAGTTTACAAAGTCCAGAATGAGAATTAAAGCATATTTAAAGTACCTAATTATAGTCCTTTTCCGATGAGTCCATGCCACCTTTATGCTTCGACCTCTGTCCAGGACTCAGCCTGCCTGGGCTCAATCAGCGCCCACTCTGGGATTTCAGGCCATTCCTGGACCCCTCCAGCACCAAGAGGCTTCCATATAAACCAACCAACCCCCAGCAACTGTTCAGAGTGCCCACAAATACAGCCTTCCAGAGAAAACAATTTGTCAGACAGAAATACAGAGAGAAAATGCAGAGGAGAAACAAGAAAGGTCGTTCAATATTCTGGTGGGAGAACACAAAGGGTTCACCTTCAGACAAAGAGAATAATGTTCTCTGGAGCTGGGAAACTCTCAGATTAAACAAATGGCATCATAAGTGTACATTTCCAGAGAGTCAGAAATACCCAGTGTGTAACCCACACACAGAGACAGGGTACAGAGCGCAGACTGACACAGGAGACAGAGCACACACAGGGACAGGGAACAGAGCACACACACAGACAGGGGACAGAGCACACACACAGACAGGGGACAGAGCGCACCCAGAGACAGGGGACAGAGCGCACACAGAGACCAGGGTACAGTGCACACACAGCGACAGGGGACAGAGCGCACACAGAGACGGGGACAGAGCGCACACAGGGACAGGGGACAGAGCACACACAGGAACAGGGGACAGAGCGCACACAGAGACAGGGGACAGAGCGCACACAGGGACAGGGGACAGAGCACACACAGAGACAGGGGACAGAGCGCACACAGAGACGGGGACAGAGCGCACACAGGGACAGGGGACAGAGTGCACACAGAGACAGCGTACAGAGTGCACACAGGGACAGGGGACAGAGCGCACACAGGGACAGGGGACAGAGCGCACACAGGGACAGGGGACAGAGCACACACAGGGATAGGGGACAGTCTGCACACAGAGACAGGGTACAGAGTGCACACAGGGAAAGGGGACAGAGCACACACAGAGACGGGGACAGAGTGCACACAGAGACAGGGGACAGCGCACACAAGGACAGGGGACAGAGTGCACACAAGGACTGTGTAAGGAGCGCACACAGGGACCGGGTACAGAGCACACACAGAGACAAGGGACAGAGCACACACAGGGACAGGGTACAGAGTGCACACAGGGGCATGGGACAGAGCGCACACAGGGACAGCGTACAAAGTGCACACAGGGACAGGGGACAGAGCACACACAGGGACAGCGTACAAAGTGCACACAGGGACAGGGGACAGAGCGCACACAGATAGGGTACAGAGTGCACACAGGGACAGGGGACAGAGCGCACATAGGGACAGGGGACAGAGCGCACACAGAGACAGGGTACAGAGTGCACACAGGGACAGGGGACAGAACGCACACAGGGACAGGGGACAGAGCGCACACAGGGACAGGGGACAGACCACACACACAGGGACAGGGTACAGAGTGCACACACAGGGACAGGGTACAGAGTGCACACAGGGACGGGGACAAAGCGCACACAGGGACAGGGGACAGAGTGCACTCAGGGACATGCGACGGAGCACACACAGGGACAGGGAACAGAGCGCACACAGGGACATGCGACAGAGCGCACACAGGGACAGGGAACAGAGCGCACAAAGAGACAGGAGACAGACCGCACACAGGGACAGGGGACAGGGCGCACACAGAGACAGCGTACAGAGCGCACCCAGAGACAGGGTACAGAGTGCACACAGAGACCAGAGTACAGAGTGCACACAGGGACAGGGGACAGTGCGCACACAGGGACAGGGGACAGATCGCACACAGGGACAGGGGACAGAGCGCACACAGGGACAGGGGACAGAGCGCACACAGAGACAGGGTACAGAGTGCACACAGAGACGGGGACAAAGCACACACAGGGACAGGGGACAGAGCGCACACAGGGACAGGGAACAGAGCACACACAGGAACAGGGGACAGAGCGCACACAGGAACAGGGGACAGAGTGCACACAGAGACAGGGTACAGAGTGCACACAGAGACGGGGACAAAGCACACACAGGGACAGGGGACAGAGCGCACACAGGGACAGGGAACAGAGCACACACAGGAACAGGGGACAGAGCGCACACAGAGACAGCGTACAGAGCGCACACAGAGACAGGGGACAGAGTGCACACAGAGACAGGGTACAGAGTGCACACAGAGACGGGGACAAAGCACACACAGGGACAGGGGACAGAGCGCACACAGGGACAGGGAACAGAGCACACACAGGAACAGGGGACAGAGCGCACACAGAGACAGCGTACAGAGAGCACACAGAGACAGGGGACAGAGTGCACACAGAGACAGGGGACAGAGCGCACACAGGGACAGGTGACAGAGCGCACACAGGGACGGGACAGAGCGCGCACAGAGACTGCGTACAGAGCGCACACAGAGACAGGGGACAGAGTGCACACAGAGACGGGGACAGAGCGCACACAGAGACAGGGGACAGAGTGCACACAGAGACGGGGACAGAGCGCACACAGGGACAGGTGACAGAGCGCACACAGGGACGGGACAGAGCGCGCACAGAGACTGCGTACAGAGTGCACACAGGGACAGGGGACAGATCGCACACAGGGACAGGGGACAGAGCGCACACAGGGACAGGGGACAGAGTGCACACAGAGACAGGGGACAGAGCGCACACAGAGACAGCGTACAGAGCGCACACAGAGACAGAGTACAGTGCACACACAGCGACAGGGGACAGAGTGCACCCAGAGACGGGGACAGAGTGCACACAGGGACAGGTGACAGAGCGCACACAGGGACGGGACAGAGCGCGCACAGAGACTGCGTACAGAGTGCACACGGACAGGGGAAAGAGTGCACACAGGGACAGGGTACAGAGCGCACACAGGGACAGGGGACAGAGCACACACAGGGACAGGGGACAGATCGCGCACAGACACAGCATACAGAGTGAACACAGGGACAGGGGACAGAGTGCACACAGAGACAGAGTACAGTGCACACACAGCGACAGGGGACAGAGTGCACACAGAGACAGAGTACAGTGCACACACAGCGACAGGGGACAGAGCGCACACAGAGACGGGGACAGAGCGCACACAGGGACAGGGGACAGAGCGCCCACAGGGACAGGGGACAGATCGCACACAGGGACAGGGGACAGAGCGCACACAGGGACAGGGGACAGATCGCACACAGGGACAGGGGACAGAGTGCACACAGAGACAGGGGACAGAGCACACACAGGAACAGGGGACAGAGCGCACACAGAGACAGCGTACAGAGCGCACACAGAGACAGAGTACAGTGCACACACAGCGACAGGGGACAGAGTGCACACAGAGACGGGGACAGAGTGCGCACAGAGACAGCGTACAGAGTGCACACAGGGACAGGGGACAGAGCGCACACAGAGACAGCGTACAGAGTGCACACAGGGACAGGTGACAGAGCGCACACAGGGACGGGACAGAGTGCGCACAGAGACAGCGTACAGAGTGCACACAGGGACAGGGGACAGAGCGCACACAGAGACAGCGTACAGAGTGCACACAGGGACAGGGGACAGAGCGCATACAGAGACAGCGTACAGAGTGCACACAGAGACAGGGGACAGAGCACACACATGGACAGCGTACAGAGCGCACCCAGAGACAGGGGACAGAGTGCACACAGAGACAGGGGACAGAGTGCACACAGGGACAGGGGACAGAGTGCACACAGGGACAGGGGACAGAGTGCACACAGAGACAGAGTACAGTGCACACAGGGACAGGGGACAGAGCGCACACAGGGACAGGGGACGGAGTGCACACAGGGACAGAGTACAGTGCACACACAGCGACAGGGGACAGAGCGCACACAGAGACAGCGTACAGAGTGCACACAGGGACAGGGGACAGAGCGCACACAGAGACAGCGTACAGAGTGCACACAGAGACAGGGGACAGAGCACACACATGGACAGCGTACAGAGCGCACCCAGAGACAGGGTCAGAGTGCACACAGAGACAGGGGACAGAGTGCACACAGGGACAGGGGACAGAGCGCACACAGAGACAGCTTACAGAGTGCACACAGGGACAGGGGACAGAGCGCACACAGGGATAGGGGACAGACCGCACACAGGGATAGGGGACAGAGCACACACAGAGACAGCGTACAGAGTGCACACAGGGACAGGGGACAGAGCACACACAGAGACAGGGGACAGAGTGCACACAGGGACAGGGGACAGAGCACACACAGGGACAGCATACAGAGCGCACCCCGAGACAGGGTACAGAGCGCACACAGAGACCAGGGTACAGAGTGCACACAGGGACAGGGGACAGAGTGCACACAGAGACAGGGGACAGAGCACACACAGGAACAGGGGACAGAGCGCACACAGAGACAGCGTACAGAGCGCACACAGAGACAGAGCACAGTGCACACACAGCGACAGGGGACAGAGTGCACACAGAGACGGGGACAGAGTGCACACAGGGACAGGTGACAGAGCGCACACAGGGACGGGACAGAGCGCGCACAGAGACTGCGTACAGAGTGCACACAGGGACAGGGGACAGAGCGCACACAGGGACAGGGGACAGAGCGCACACAGAGACAGGGTACAGAGTGCACACAGGGACAGGGGATAGAGCGCACACAGAGACTGCGTACAGAGTGCACACGGACAGGGGACAGAGTGCACACAGGGACAGGGTACAGAGCGCACACAGGGACAGGGGACAGAGTGCACACAGAGACAGGGGACAGAGCGCACACAGAGACAGCGTGCAGAGTGCACACAGGGACAGGGGACAGAGCGCACACAGAGACAGTGTACAGAGTGCACACAGAGACAGGGGACAGAGCACACACATGGACAGCGTACAGAGCGCACCCAGAGACAGGGGACAGAGTGCACACAGAGACAGGGGACAGAGTGCACACAGGGACAGGGGACAGAGTGCACACAGGGACAAGGGACAGAGTGCACACAGAGACAGAGTACAGTGCACATAGGGACAGGGGACAGAGCGCACACAGGGACAGGGGACAGAGTGCACACAGGGACAGAGTACAGTGCACACACAGCGACAGGGGACAGAGCGCACACAGAGACAGCGTACAGAGCGCACCCAGAGACAGGGGACAGAGTGCACACAGAGACAGGGGACAGAGTGCACACAAAGACCAGGGGACAGAGTGCACACAGGGACAGGGGACAGAGCGCACACAGAGACAGCTTAGAGAGTGCACACAGGGACAGGGGACAGAGCGCACACAGGGATAGGGGACAGACCGCACACAGAGACAGGGGACAGAGCACACACAGGGACAGGGGACAGACCGCACACAGGGACAGGGGACAGAGCACACACAGGGACAGCATACAGAGCGCACCCCGAGACAGGGTACAGAGCGCACACAGAGACCAGGGTACAGAGTGCACACAGGGACAGGGGACAGAGCGCACACAGGGACAGGGTACAGAGTGTACACAGGGACAGGGGACAGAGTGCACACAGGGACAGGGGACAGAGCGCACACTGAGACAGGGTACAGAGTGCACACAGGGACAGGGGACAGAGCGCACACAGGGACAGGGGACAGAGCGCACACAGGGACAGGGGACAGAGCGCACTCAGGGACATGCGACAGAGCACACACAGAGACAGGGAACAGAGCGCACACAGGGACAGGGGACAGAGCGCACACAGGGACAGGGGACAGAGCGCACACAGGGACAGGGGACAGAGTGCACACAGGGACAGGGGACAGAGCGCACATAGGGACAGGGGACAGAGCACACACAGAGACAGGGGACAGAGTGCACACAGGGACAGGGGACAGAGCGCACACAGGGACTGGGGACAGAGCGCACACAGGGACAGGGGACAGAGCACACACAGGGACAGGGGACAGAGCGCACACAGGGACAGGGGACAGAGCACACACAGGGACAGGGAACAGAGCGCACACAGGGACAGGGGACAGACCACACACAGAGACAGGGGACAGACCGCACACAAGGACAGCCTGCATAGTGCACAGAGTCAGTGGACAGAGCGCACACAGAGACAGAGTACAGTGCACACACAGCGACAGGGGACAGAGCACACACAGGGATAGGGTGCATAGTGCACAGAGTCAGTGGACAGAGCGCACACAGAGACAGAGTACAGTGCACACACAGCGACAGGGGACAGAGCACACACAGGGACAGGGTGCATAGTGCACAGAGTCAGTGGACAGAGCGCACACAGAGACGGAGTACAGTGCACACACAGCGACAGGGGACAGAGCACACACAGGGACAGGGGACAGAGCACACACAGGGACAGGGGACAGAGCGCACACAGGGACAGGTGACAGAGCGCACACAGAGACAGGGTACAGGGTGCACACAGGGACAGGGTACAGAGTGCACACAGAGACAGCGTACAGAGTGCACACTGGGACAGAGGACAGAGTGCACAGAGACAGGGTACAGTGTGCACACAGAGACAGGGTACAGAGTGCACACAGGGACAGGGGACAGAGCACACACAGGGACAGGGTACAGAGTGCACACAGGGGCATGGGACAGAGCGCACACAGGGACAGCGTACAAAGTGCACACAGGGACAGGGGACAGAGCGCACACAGATAGGGTACAGAGTGCACACAGGGACAGGGGACAGAGCGCACATAGGGACAGGGGGCAGAGCGCACACAGAGACAGGGTACAGAGTGCACACAGGGACAGGGGACAGAGCGCACACACAGAGACAGGGTACAGAGTGCACACAGGGACGGGGACAAAGCGCACACAGGGACAGGGGACAGAGTGCACTCAGGGACATGCGACAGAGCACACACAGGGACAGGGAACAGAGTGCACACAGGGACATGCGACAGAGCACACACAGGGACAGGGAACAGAGCGCACAAAGAGACAGGAGACAGACCGCACACAGGGACAGGGGACAGGGCGCACACAGAGACAGCGTACAGAGCGCACCCAGAGACAGGGTACAGAGTGCACACAGAGACCAGAGTACAGAGTGCACACAGGGACAGGGGACAGACCGCACACAAGGACAGGGTGCAGAGTGCACAGAGAGTCAGGGGACAGAGTGCACACAGGGACAGGGGACAGTGTGCACAGGGACAGGGACAGGGTACAGAGTGCACACAGGGACAGGGGACAGAGCACACACAGAGATAGGGGACAGACCGCACACAGGGACATGGGACAGAGCACACACAGGGACAGGGGACACAGCGCACACAGGGACAGGGGACAGTGCGCACACAGGGACAGGGGACAGATCGCACACAGGGACAGGGGACAGAGCGCACACAGGGACAGGGGACAGAGCGCACACAGGGACAGGGGACAGAGCGCACACAGAGACAGGGTACAGAGTGCACACAGAGACGGGGACAGAGCGTACACAGGGACAGGTGACAGAGCGCACACAGGGACGGGACAGAGCGCGCACAGAGACTGCGTACAGAGTGCACACAGGGACAGGGGACAGATCGCACACAGGGACAGGGGACAGAGCGCACACAGGGACAGGGGACAGAGTGCACACAGAGACAGGGGACAGAGCGCACACAGAGACAGCGTACAGAGCGCACACAGAGACAGCGTACAGAGCGCACACAGAGACAGAGTACAGTGCACACACAGCGACAGGGGACAGAGTGCACCCAGAGACGGGGACAGAGCGCACACAGGGACAGGTGACAGAGCGCACACAGGGACGGGACAGAGCGCGCACAGGGACAGGGGACAGAGCGCACACAGGGACAGGGGACAGAGTGCACCCAGAGACGGGGACAGAGCGCACACAGGGACAGGTGACAGAGCGCACACAGGGACGGGACAGAGCGCGCACAGAGACTGCGTACAGAGTGCACACAGGGACAGGGGACAGATCGCACACAGGGACAGGGGACAGAGCGCACACAGGGACAGGGGACAGAGTGCACACAGAGACAGGGGACAGAGCGCACACAGAGACAGCGTACAGAGCGCACACAGAGACAGAGTACAGTGCACACACAGCGACAGGGGACAGAGTGCACCCAGAGACGGGGACAGAGCGCACACAGGGACAGGTGACAGAGCGCACACAGGGACGGGACAGAGCGCGCACAGAGACTGCGTACAGAGTGCACACGGACAGGGGACAGAGTGCACACAGGGACAGGGTACAGAGCGCACACAGGGACAGGGGACAGAGCACACACAGGGACAGGGGACAGATCGCGCACAGAGACAGCATACAGAGTGCACACAGGGACAGGGGACAGAGTGCACACAGAGACAGAGTACAGTGCACACACAGCGACAGGGGACAGAGCGCACACAGAGACGGGGACAGAGCGCACACAGGGACAGGGGACAGAGCGCTCACAGGGACAGGGGACAGATCGCACACAGGGACAGGGGACAGAGCGCACACAGGGACAGGGGACAGATCGCACACAGGGACAGGGGACAGAGTGCACACAGAGACAGGGGACAGAGCACACACAGGAACAGGGGACAGAGCGCACACAGAGACAGCGTACAGAGCGCACACAGAGACAGAGTACAGTGCACACACAGCGACAGGGGACAGAGTGCACACAGAGACGGGGACAGAGCGCACACAGGGACAGGTGACAGAGCGCACACAGGGACGGGACAGAGTGCGCACAGAGACAGCGTACAGAGTGCACACAGGGACAGGGGACAGAGCGCACACAGAGACAGCGTACAGAGTGCACACAGGGACAGGGGACAGAGCGCACACAGAGACAGCGTACAGAGTGCACACAGAGACAGGGGACAGAGCACACACATGGACAGCGTACAGAGCGCACCCAGAGACAGGGGACAGAGTGCACACAGAGACAGGGGACAGAGTGCACACAGTGACAGGGGACAGAGTGCACACAGGGACAGGGGACAGAGTGCACACAGAGACAGAGTACAGTGCACACAGGGACAGGGGACAGAGCGCACACAGGGACAGGGGACAGAGTGCACACAGGGACAGAGTACAGTGCACACACAGCGACAGGGGACAGAGCGCACACAGAGACAGCGTACAGAGTGCACACAGGGACAGGGGACAGAGCGCACACAGAGACAGCGTACAGAGTGCACACAGAGACAGGGGACAGAGCACACACATGGACAGCGTACAGAGCGCACCCAGAGACAGGGGAGAGAGTGCACACAGAGACAGGGGACAGAGTGCACACAGAGACCAGGGGACAGAGTGCACACAGGGACAGGGGACAGAGCGCACACAGAGACAGCTTACAGAGTGCACACAGGGACAGGGGACAGAGCGCACACAGGGATAGGGGACAGACCGCACACAGAGACAGGGGACAGAGCACACACAGAGACAGTGTACACAGTGCACACAGGGACAGGGGACAGAGCACACACAGAGACAGGGGACAGAGTGCACACAGGGACAGGGGACAGAGCACACACAGGGACAGCATACAGAGCGCACCCCGAGACAGGGTACAGAGCGCACACAGAGACCAGGGTACAGAGCGCACACAGAGACCAGGGTACAGAGCGCACACAGGGACAGGGGACAGAGTGCACACAGAGACAGGGGACAGAGCGCACACAGCAACAGGGGACAGAGCGCACACAGAGACAGATTACAGTGCACACACAGCGACAGATTACAGTGCACACACAGCGACAGGGGACAGAGTGCACACAGAGACGGGGACAGAGTGCACACAGGGACAGGTGACAGAGCGCACACAGGGACGGGACAGAGCGCACACAGGGACAGGGGACAGAGCGCGCACAGAGACTGCGTACAGAGTGCACACAGGGACAGGGGACAGAGCGCACACAGGGACAGGGGACAGAGCGCACACAGAGACAGGGTACAGAGTGCACACAGAGACAGGGGATAGAGCGCACACAGAGACTGCGTACAGAGTGAACACGGACAGGGGACAGAGTGCACACAGGGACAGGGCACAGAGCGCACACAGGGACAGGGGACAGAGCACACACAGGGACAGGGGACAGATCGCGCACAGAGACAGAGTACAGTGCACACACAGCGACAGGGGACAGAGCACACACAGGGAAAGGGGGACAGAGCACACACAGGGACAGGGGACAGAGCGCACACAGGGACAGGTGACAGAGCGCACACAGAGACGGGGACAGAGCGCACACAGGAACAGGGGACAGAGCGCACACAGAGTCAGGGTACAGGGTGCACACAGGGACAGGGTACAGAGTGCACACAGAGACAGCGTACAGAGTGCACACTGGGACAGAGGACAGAGTGCACAGAGACAGGGTACAGTGTGCACACAGAGACAGGGTACAGAGTGCACACAGGGACAGGGGACAGAGCGCACACAGAGACAGGGTACAGAGTGCACACAGGGACAGGGGACAGAGCGCACACAGAGACGGGGACAGAGCGCACACAGGGACAGGGGACAGAGTGCACACAGAGACAGGGGACAGAGCGCACACAGGAACAGGGGACAGAGCGCACACAGAGACAGGGTACAGAGTGCACACAGACACAGGGTACAGAGTGCACACAGAGACCAGGAGACAGAGTGCACACAGGGACAGGGGACAGACCGCACACAGAGACAGGGGACAGAAAACACACACAGAGACAGCATACAGAGCGCACCCCGAGACAGGGTACAGAGCGCACACAGAGACCAGGGTACAGAGTGCACACAGGGACAGGGGACAGAGCGCACACAGGGACCAGGGTACAGAGTGCACACAGGGACAGGGGACAGAGCGCACACAGGGACAGGGTACAGAGTGCACACAGGGACAGGGTACAGAGTGCACACAGGGACAGGGGACAGAGCGCACACAGGGACAGGGGACAGAGCGCACACAGGAACAGGGGACAGAGCGCACACAGGGACAGGTCACAGAGCGCACTCAGGGACATGCGACAGAGCACACACAGGGACAGGGAACAGAGCGCACACAGGGACAGGGGACAGAGCGCACACAGGGACAGGTCACAGAGCGCACACAGAGACGGGGACAGAGCGCACACAGGAACAGGGGACAGAGCGCACACAGAGACAGGGTACAGGGTGCACACAGGGACAGGGGACAGAGCGCACACAGGGACAGGGGACAGACCACACACAGAGACAGGGGACAGACCGCACACAAGGACAGCCTGCATAGTGCACAGAGTCAGTGGACAGAGCGCACACAGAGACAGAGTACAGTGCACACACAGGGACAGGGGACAGACCGCACACAGGGACAGGGAACAGAGCGCGCACAGAGAAGCGTACAGAGTGCACACAGAGACAGAGTACAGTGCACACACAGCGACAGGGGACAGAGCGCACACAGAGACAGAGTACAGTGCACACACAGCGACAGGGGACAGAGCACACACAAGGACAGGGGACAGAGCACACACAGGGACAGGGAATAGAGCGCGCACAGAGACAGGGTACAGAGTGCACACTGGGACAGGGGACAGAGTGCACAGAGACAGGGTACAGTGTGCACACAGAGACAGGGTACAGAGTGCACACAGGGACAGGGGACAGAGCACACACAGAGACGGGGTCAGAGCGCACACAGGTACAGGGGACAGAGTGCACACAGAGACAGGGGACAGAGCGCACACAGGAACAGGGGACAGAGCACACACAGAGACAGGGTACAGAGTGCACACAGAGACAGGGTACAGAGTGCACACAGCGACATAAGAGATCGCACACAGAGACAGGGTACAGAGCGCACACAAGGACAGGGGACAGAGCACACACAGGGACAGGGAACAGAGCGCGCACAGAGAAGCGTACAGAGTGCACACAGAGACAGGGTACAGAGTGCACACAGAGACAGGGTACAGAGTGCACACTGGGACAGGGGACAGAGTGCACAGAGACAGGGTATAGAGTGCACACAGAGACAGGGGACAGAGCGCACACAGGGACAGGGGACAGAGCGCACACAGGGACATGGGACAGAGCGCACACAGAGTCATGGGACAGAGCACACACAGTGACAGGGGACAGAGCACACACAGAGACAGGGGACAGAGCGCACACAGAGACGGGGACAAAGCGCACACAGGGACAGGGGACAGAGCACACACAGGGACAGGGGACAGAGCGCACACAGAGACAGAGTACAGTGCACACAGGGACAGGGTACAGAGCGCACACAGAGACGGGGACAGAGCGCGCACAGAGACAGCGTACAGAGTGCACACAGGGACAGGGGACAGAGCGCACACAGAGACAGGGTACAGAGTGCACACAGGGACAGGGTACAGAGCGCACACAGAGACGGGGACAGAGCGCGCACAGAGACAGCGTACAGAGTGCACACAGGGACAGGGGACAGAGCGCACACAGAGACAGGGTACAGAGTGCACACAGGGACAGGGTACAGAGCGCGCACAGAGACAGCGTACAGAGTGCACACAGGGACAGGGGACAGAGCGCACACAGAGACAGGGTACAGAGTGCACACAGGGACAGGGTACAGAGCGCACACAGAGACGGGGACAGAGCGCGCACAGAGACAGCGTACAGAGTGCACACAGGGACAGGGTACAGAGTGCACACAGGGACAGGGGACAGAGCGCACACAGGGATATGGGACAGAGCGCACACAGGGACAGGGGACAGAGCGCACACAGAGACATGGTACAGAGTGCACACAGGGACAGGGGACAGGGCGCACACAGGGACATGGGACAGAGCGCAAACAGGGACAGGGGACAGACCGCACACAGGGACAGGGGACAGAGCCAACTCAGGGACAGCGACAGAGCACACACAGGGACAGGGAACAGAGCGCACACAGGGACAGGGGACAGACCACACACAGAGACAGGGGACAGACCGCACACAAGGACAGCCTGCATAGTGCACAGAGTCAGTGGACAGAGCGCACACAGAGACAGAGTACAGTGCACACACAGGGACAGGGGACAGACCGCACACAGGGACAGGGAACAGAGTGCACACAGAGACAGGGTACAGAGTGCACACTGGGACAGGGGACAGAGTGCACAGAGACAGGGTATAGAGTGCACACAGAGACAGGGGACAGAGCGCACACAGGGACAGGGGACAGAGTGCACACAGGGACAGGGGACAGAGCGCACACAGGGACAGGGGACAGAGCGCACACAGAGACAGGGTACAGAGTGCACACAGAGACAGGGGATAGAGCGCACACAGAGACTGCGTACAGAGTGAACACGGACAGGGGACAGAGTGCACACAGGGACAGGGCACAGAGCGCACACAGGGACAGGGGACAGAGCACACACAGGGACAGGGGACAGATCGCGCACAGAGACAGAGTACAGTGCACACACAGCGACAGGGGACAGAGCACACACAGGGACAGGGGGACAGAGCACACACAGGGACAGGGGACAGAGCGCACACAGGGACAGGTGACAGAGCGCACACAGAGACGGGGACAGAGCGCACACAGGAACAGGGGACAGAGCGCACACAGAGTCAGGGTACAGGGTGCACACAGGGACAGGGTACAGAGTGCACACAGAGACAGCGTACAGAGTGCACACTGGGACAGAGGACAGAGTGCACAGAGACAGGGTACAGTGTGCACACAGAGACAGGGTACAGAGTGCACACAGGGACAGGGGACAGAGCGCACACAGAGACAGGGTACAGAGTGCACACAGGGACAGGGGACAGAGCGCACACAGAGACGGGGACAGAGCGCACACAGGGACAGGGGACAGAGTGCACACAGAGACAGGGGACAGAGCGCACACAGGAACAGGGGACAGAGCGCACACAGAGACAGGGTACAGAGTGCACACAGACACAGGGTACAGAGTGCACACAGAGACCAGGAGACAGAGTGCACACAGGGACAGGGAACAGACCGCACACAGAGACAGGGGACAGAAAACACACACAGAGACAGCATACAGAGCGCACCCCGAGACAGGGTACAGAGCGCACACAGAGACCAGGGTACAGAGTGCACACAGGGACAGGGGACAGAGCGCACACAGGGACCAGGGTACAGAGTGCACACAGGGACAGGGGACAGAGCGCACACAGGGACAGGGTACAGAGTGCACACAGGGACAGGGTACAGAGTGCACACAGGGACAGGGGACAGAGCGCACACAGGGACAGGGGACAGAGCGCACACAGGAACAGGGGACAGAGCGCACACAGGGACAGGTCACAGAGCGCACTCAGGGACATGCGACAGAGCACACACAGGGACAGGGAACAGAGCGCACACAGGGACAGGGGACAGAGCGCACACAGGGACAGGTCACAGAGCGCACACAGAGACGGGGACAGAGCGCACACAGGAACAGGGGACAGAGCGCACACAGAGACAGGGTACAGGGTGCACACAGGGACAGGGGACAGAGCGCACACAGGGACAGGGGACAGACCACACACAGAGACAGGGGACAGACCGCACACAAGGACAGCCTGCATAGTGCACAGAGTCAGTGGACAGAGCGCACACAGAGACAGAGTACAGTGCACACACAGGGACAGGGGACAGACCGCACACAGGGACAGGGAACAGAGCGCGCACAGAGAAGCGTACAGAGTGCACACAGAGACAGAGTACAGTGCACACACAGCGACAGGGGACAGAGCGCACACAGAGACAGAGTACAGTGCACACACAGCGACAGGGGACAGAGCACACACAAGGACAGGGGACAGAGCACACACAGGGACAGGGAATAGAGCGCGCACAGAGACAGGGTACAGAGTGCACACTGGGACAGGGGACAGAGTGCACAGAGACAGGGTACAGTGTGCACACAGAGACAGGGTACAGAGTGCACACAGGGACAGGGGACAGAGCACACACAGAGACGGGGTCAGAGCGCACACAGGTACAGGGGACAGAGTGCACACAGAGACAGGGGACAGAGCGCACACAGGAACAGGGGACAGAGCACACACAGAGACAGGGTACAGAGTGCACACAGAGACAGGGTACAGAGTGCACACAAGGACAGGGGACAGAGCACACACAGGGACAGGGAACAGAGCGCGCACAGAGAAGCGTACAGAGTGCACACAGAGACAGGGTACAGAGTGCACACAGAGACAGGGTACAGAGTGCACACTGGGACAGGGGACAGAGTGCACAGAGACAGGGTATAGAGTGCACACAGAGACAGGGGACAGAGCGCACACAGGGACAGGGGACAGAGCGCACACAGGGACATGGGACAGAGCGCACACAGAGTCATGGGACAGAGCACACACAGTGACAGGGGACAGAGCACACACAGAGACAGGGGACAGAGCGCACACAGAGACGGGGACAAAGCGCACACAGGGACAGGGGACAGAGCACACACAGGGACAGGGGACAGAGCGCACACAGAGACAGAGTACAGTGCACACACAGCGACAGGGGACAGAGCGCACACAGGGACAGGGGACAGAGCGCACACAGGGACAGGGGACAGAGCGCACACAGGGACAGGGGACAGAGCGCACACAGAGACGGGGACAGAGCGCACACAGAGACAGGGGACAGAGCGCCCACAGGGACAGGGGACAGAGCGCACACAGGGACAGGGGACAGAGTGCACACAGGGACAGGGTACAGAGCGCACACAGAGACGGGGACAGAGCGCGCACAGAGACAGCGTACAGAGTGCACACAGGGACAGGGGACAGAGCGCACACAGAGACAGGGTACAGAGTGCACACAGGGACAGGGTACAGAGCGCACACAGAGACGGGGACAGAGCGCGCACAGAGACAGCGTACAGAGTGCACACAGGGACAGGGGACAGAGCGCACACAGAGACAGGGTACAGAGTGCACACAGGGACAGGGTACAGAGCGCGCACAGAGACAGCGTACAGAGTGCACACAGGGACAGGGGACAGAGCGCACACAGAGACAGGGTACAGAGTGCACACAGGGACAGGGTACAGAGCGCACACAGAGACGGGGACAGAGCGCGCACAGAGACAGCGTACAGAGTGCACACAGGGACAGGGTACAGAGTGCACACAGGGACAGGGGACAGAGCGCACACAGGGATATGGGACAGAGCGCACACAGGGACAGGGGACAGAGCGCACACAGAGACATGGTACAGAGTGCACACAGGGACAGGGGACAGGGCGCACACAGGGACATGGGACAGAGCGCAAACAGGGACAGGGGACAGACCGCACACAGGGACAGGGGACAGAGCGCACTCAGGGACAGCGACAGAGCACACACAGGGACAGGGAACAGAGCGCACACAGGGACAGGGGACAGACCACACACAGAGACAGGGGACAGACCGCACACAAGGACAGCCTGCATAGTGCACAGAGTCAGTGGACAGAGCGCACACAGAGACAGAGTACAGTGCACACACAGGGACAGGGGACAGACCGCACACAGGGACAGGGAACAGAGTGCACACAGAGACAGGGTACAGAGTGCACACTGGGACAGGGGACAGAGTGCACAGAGACAGGGTATAGAGTGCACACAGAGACAGGGGACAGAGCGCACACAGGGACAGGGGACAGAGTGCACACAGGGACAGGGGACAGAGCGCACACAGAGTCATGGGACAGAGCACACACAGTGACAGGGGACAGAGCACACACAGAGACAGGGGACAGAGCGCATAAAGGGACATGGGACAGAGCGCACACAGAGACGGGGACAAAGCGCACACAGGGACAGGGGACAGAGCGCACACAGAGACAGAGTACAGTGCACACACAGCGACAGGGGACAGAGCGCACACAGGGACAGGGGACAGAGCGCACACAGGGACAGGGGACAGAGTGCAAACAGGGACAGGGGACAGAGCGCACACAGGGACAGGGGACAGAGCGCACACAGAGACGGGGACAGAGCGCACACAGAGACAGGGGACAGAGCGCCTACAGGGAAAGGGGACAGAGCACACACAGGGACAGGGGACAGAGCGCGCACAGAGACAGCGTACAGAGTGCACACAGGGACAGGGGACAGAGCGCACACAGAGACAGCGTACAGAGTGCACACAGGGACAGGGGACAGAGCGCACACAGAGACAGCTTACAGAGTGCACACAGGGACAGGGGACAGAGCGCACACAGGGATAGGGGACAGACCGCACACAGAGACAGGGACAGAGCACACACAGGGACAGGGGACAGAGCACACACAGAGACAGCGTACAGAGTGCACACAGGGACAGGGGACAGAGCGCACACAGAGACAGCGTACAGAGTGCACACAGGGACAGGGGACAGAGCACACACAGAGACAGCTTACAGAGTGCACACAGGGACAGGGGACAGAGCGCACACAGGGATAGGGGACAGACCGCACACAGAGACAGGGACAGAGCACACACAGGGACAGGGGACAGAGCACACACAGGGACAGGGTACAGAGTGTACACAGGGACAGGGGACAGAGTGCACACAGGGACAGGGGACAGAGCGCACACTGAGACAGGGTACAGAGTGCACACAGGGACAGGGGACAGAGCGCACACAGGGACAGGGGACTGAGCGCACACAGGGACAGGGGACAGAGCGCACACAGGGACATGCGACAGAGCACACACAGGGACAGGGGACAGAGCACACACAGGGACAGGGGACAGAGCACACACAGGGACAGGGGACAGAGCACACACAGGGACAGGGAACAGAGCACACACAGGGACAGGGAACAGAGCGCACACAGGGACAGGGGACAGACCACACACAGAGACAGGGGACAGACCGCACACAAGGACAGGGTGCATAGTGCACAGAGTCAGTGGACAGAGCGCACACAGAGACAGAGTACAGTGCACACACAGCGACAGGGGACAGAGCACACACAGGGACAGGGGGACAGAGCACACACAGGGACAGGGGACAGAGCGCACACAGGGACAGGTGACAGAGCGCACACAGAGACGGGGACAGAGCGCACACAGGAACAGGGGACAGAGCGCACACAGAGACAGGGTACAGGGTGCACACAGGGACAGGGTACAGAGTGCACACAGAGACAGCGTACAGAGTGCACACTGGGACAGAGGACAGAGTGCACAGAGACAGGGTACAGTGTGCACACAGAGACAGGGTACAGAGTGCACACAGGGACAGGGGACAGAGCGCACACAGAGACAGGGTACAGAGTGCACACAGGGACAGGGTACAGAGTGCACACAGGGACAGGGGACAGAGCGCACACAGAGACAGGGTACAGAGTGCACACAGGGACAGGGGACAGAGCGCACACAGAGACGGGGACAGAGCGCACACAGGGACAGGGGACAGAGTGCACACAGAGACTGGGGACAGAGCGCACACAGGAACAGGGGACAGAGCGCACACAGAGACAGGGTACAGAGTGCACACAGAGACAGGGTACAGAGTGCACACAGAGACCAGGAGACAGAGTGCACACAGGGACAGGGGACAGACCGCACACAGAGACAGGGGACAGAAAACACACACAGAGACAGCATACAGAGCGCACCCCGAGACAGGGTACACAGCGCACACAGAGACCAGGGTACAGAGTGCACACAGGGACAGGGGACAGAGCGCACACAGGGACCAGGGTACAGAGTGCACACAGGGACAGGGGACAGAGCGCACACAGGGACAGGGTACAGAGTGCACACAGGGACAGGGTACAGAGTGCACACAGGGACAGGGGACAGAGCGCACACAGGGACAGGGGACAGAGCGCACACAGGAACAGGGGACAGAGCGCACACAGGGACAGGTCACAGAGCGCACTCAGGGACATGCGACAGAGCACACACAGGGACAGGGAACAGAGCGCACACAGGAACAGGGGACAGAGCGCACACAGGGACAGGTCACAGAGCGCACACAGAGACGGGGACAGAGCGCACACAGGAACAGGGGACAGAGCGCACACAGAGACAGGGTACAGGGTGCACACAGGGACAGGGGACAGAGCACACACAGGGACAGGGGACAGAGCGCACACAGGGACAGGGAACAGAGCGCACTCAGGGACAGGGGACAGACCGCACACAAGGACAGCCTGCATAGTGCACAGAGTCAGTGGAAAGAGCGCACACAGAGACAGAGTACAGTGCACACACAGGGACAGGGGACAGACCGCACACAGGGACAGGGAACAGAGCGCGCACAGAGAAGCGTACAGAGTGCACACAGAGACAGAGTACAGTGCACACACAGCGACAGGGGACAGAGCGCACACAGAGACAGAGTACAGTGCACACACAGCGACAGGGGACAGAGCACACACAAGGACAGGGGACAGAGCACACACAGGGACAGGGAATAGAGCGCGCACAGAGACAGGGTACAGAGTGCACACTGGGACAGGGGACAGAGTGCACAGAGACAGGGTACAGTGTGCACACAGAGACAGGGTACAGAGTGCACACAGGGACAGGGGACAGAGCACACACAGAGACGGGGACAGAGCGCACACAGGTACAGGGGACAGAGTGCACACAGAGACAGGGGACAGAGCGCACACAGGAACAGGGGACAGAGCACACACAGGAACAGGGGACAGAGCACACACAGAGACAGGGTACAGAGTGCACACAGAGACAGGGTACAGAGCGCACACAAGGACAGGGGACAGAGCACACACAGAGACAGGGTACAGAGCGCACACAAGGACAGGGGACAGAGCACACACAGAGACAGGGGACAGAGCGCACACAGGAACAGGGGACAGAGCACACACAGGAACAGGGGACAGAGTGCACACAGAGACAGGGTACAGAGTGCACACAGAGACAGGGTACAGAGTGCACACTGGGACAGGGGACAGAGTGCACAGAGACAGGGTATAGAGTGCACACAGAGACAGGGGACAGAGCGCACACAGGGACAGGGGACAGAGCGCACACAGGGACATGGGACAGAGCGCACACAGAGTCATGGGACAGAGCACACACAGTGACAGGGGACAGAGCACACACAGAGACAGGGGACAGAGCGCACACAGAGACGGGGACAAAGCGCACACAGGGACAGGGGACAGAGCACACACAGGGACAGGGGACAGAGCGCACACAGAGACAGAGTACAGTGCACACACAGCGACAGGGGACAGAGCGCACACAGGGACAGGGGACAGAGCGCACACAGGGACAGGGGACAGAGCGCACACAGAGACGGGGACAGAGCGCACACAGAGACAGGGGACAGAGCGCCCACAGGGACAGGGGACAGAGCGCACACAAGGACAGAGGACAGAGCACACACAGGGACAGGGGACAGAGCGCGCACAGAGACAGCGTACAGAGTGCACACAGGGACAGGGGACAGAGCGCACACAGAGACAGGGTACAGAGTGCACACAGGGACAGGGTACAGAGCGCACACAGAGACGGGGCAGAGCGCGCACAGAGACAGCGTACAGAGTGCACACAGGGACAGGGGACAGAGCGCACACAGAGACAGAGTACAGTGCACACACACCGACAGGGGACAGAGCGCACACAGGGACAGGGGACAGAGCGCACACAGGGACAGGGGACAGAGCGCACACAGAGACGGGGACAGAGCGCACACAGAGACAGGGGACAGAGCGCCCACAGGGACAGGGGACAGAGCGCACACAGAGACAGGGTACAGAGTGCACACAGGGACAGGGTACAGAGCGCACACAAGGACAGAGGACAGAGCACACACAGGGACAGGGGACAGAGCGCACACAAGGACAGAGGACAGAGCACACACAGGGACAGGGGACAGAGCGCGCACAGAGACAGCGTACAGAGTGCACACAGGGACAGGGGACAGAGCGCACACAGAGACAGGGTACAGAGTGCACACAGGGACAGGGTACAGAGCGCACACAGAGACGGGGACAGAGCATGCACAGAGACAGCGTACAGAGTGCACACAGGGACAGGGGACAGAGTGCACACAGAGACAGGGTACAGAGTGCACACAGAGACCAGGAGACAGAGTGCACACAGGGACAGGGGACAGACCGCACACAGAGACAGGGGACAGAAAACACACACAGAGACAGCATACAGAGCGCACCCCGAGACAGGGTACACAGCGCACACAGAGACCAGGGTACAGAGTGCACACAGGGACAGGGGACAGAGCGCACACAGGGACCAGGGTACAGAGTGCACACAGGGACAGGGGACAGAGCGCACACAGGGACAGGGTACAGAGTGCACACAGGGACAGGGTACAGAGTGCACACAGGGACAGGGGACAGAGCGCACACAGGAACAGGGGACAGAGCGCACACAGGGACAGGTCACAGAGCGCACTCAGGGACATGCGACAGAGCACACACAGGGACAGGGAACAGAGCGCACACAGGAACAGGGGACAGAGCGCACACAGGGACAGGTCACAGAGCGCACACAGAGACGGGGACAGAGCGCACACAGGAACAGGGGACAGAGCGCACACAGAGACAGGGTACAGGGTGCACACAGGGACAGGGGACAGAGCACACACAGGGACAGGGGACAGAGCGCACACAGGGACAGGGAACAGAGCGCACTCAGGGACAGGGGACAGACCGCACACAAGGACAGCCTGCATAGTGCACAGAGTCAGTGGAAAGAGCGCACACAGAGACAGAGTACAGTGCACACACAGGGACAGGGGACAGACCGCACACAGGGACAGGGAACAGAGCGCGCACAGAGAAGCGTACAGAGTGCACACAGAGACAGAGTACAGTGCACACACAGCGACAGGGGACAGAGCGCACACAGAGACAGAGTACAGTGCACACACAGCGACAGGGGACAGAGCACACACAAGGACAGGGGACAGAGCACACACAGGGACAGGGAATAGAGCGCGCACAGAGACAGGGTACAGAGTGCACACTGGGACAGGGGACAGAGTGCACAGAGACAGGGTACAGTGTGCACACAGAGACAGGGTACAGAGTGCACACAGGGACAGGGGACAGAGCACACACAGAGACGGGGACAGAGCGCACACAGGTACAGGGGACAGAGTGCACACAGAGACAGGGGACAGAGCGCACACAGGAACAGGGGACAGAGCACACACAGGAACAGGGGACAGAGCACACACAGAGACAGGGTACAGAGTGCACACAGAGACAGGGTACAGAGCGCACACAAGGACAGGGGACAGAGCACACACAGGGACAGGGAACAGAGCGCGCACAGAGAAGCGTACAGAGTGCACACAGAGACAGGGTACAGAGTGCACACAGAGACAGGGTACAGAGTGCACACTGGGACAGGGGACAGAGTGCACAGAGACAGGGTATAGAGTGCACACAGAGACAGGGGACAGAGCGCACACAGGGACATGGGACAGAGCGCACACAGAGTCATGGGACAGAGCACACACAGTGACAGGGGACAGAGCACACACAGAGACAGGGGACAGAGCGCACACAGAGACGGGGACAAAGCGCACACAGGGACAGGGGACAGAGCACACACAGGGACAGGGGACAGAGCGCACACAGAGACAGAGTACAGTGCACACACAGCGACAGGGGACAGAGCGCACACAGGGACAGGGGACAGAGCGCACACAGGGACAGGGGATAGAGCGCACACAGAGACGGGGACAGAGCGCACACAGAGACAGGGGACAGAGCGCCCACAGGGACAGGGGACAGAGCGCACACAAGGACAGAGGACAGAGCACACACAGGGACAGGGGACAGAGCGCGCACAGAGACAGCGTACAGAGTGCACACAGGGACAGGGGACAGAGCGCACACAGAGACAGGGTACAGAGTGCACACAGGGACAGGGTACAGAGCGCACACAGAGACGGGGCAGAGCGCGCACAGAGACAGCGTACAGAGTGCACACAGGGACAGGGGACAGAGCGCACACAGAGACAGAGTACAGTGCACACACACCGACAGGGGACAGAGCGCACACAGGGACAGGGGACAGAGCGCACACAGGGACAGGGGACAGAGCGCACACAGAGACGGGGACAGAGCGCACACAAGGACAGAGGACAGAGCACACACAGGGACAGGGGACAGAGCGCGCACAGAGACAGCGTACAGAGTGCACACAGGGACAGGGGACAGAGCGCACACAGAGACAGGGTACAGAGTGCACACAGGGACAGGGTACAGAGCGCACACAGAGACGGGGACAGAGCACGCACAGAGACAGCGTACAGAGTGCACACAGGGACAGGGGACAGAGCGCACACAGAGACAGGGTACAGAGTGCACACAGGGACAGGGGACAGAGCGCACACAGGGATATGGGACAGAGCGCACACAGGGACAGGGGACAGAGCGCACACAGAGACATGGTACAGAGTGCACACAGGGACAGGGGACAGGGCGCACACAGGGACATGGGACAGAGTGCACACAGGGACAGGGGACAGGGCGCACACAGAGACGGGGACAGAGCGCACACAAGGACAGAGGACAGAGCACACACAGGGACAGGGGACAGAGCGCGCACAGAGACAGCGTACAGAGTGCACACAGGGACAGGGGACAGAGCGCACACAGAGACAGGGTACAGAGTGCACACAGGGACAGGGTACAGAGCGCACACAGAGACGGGGACAGAGCACGCACAGAGACAGCGTACAGAGTGCACACAGGGACAGGGGACAGAGCGCACACAGAGACAGGGTACAGAGTGCACACAGGGACAGGGGACAGAGCGCACACAGGGATATGGGACAGAGCGCACACAGGGACAGGGGACAGAGCGCACACAGAGACATGGTACAGAGTGCACACAGGGACAGGGGACAGGGCGCACACAGGGACATGGGACAGAGTGCACACAGGGACAGGGGACAGGGCGCACACAGGGACATGGGACAGAGCGCACACAGGGACAGGGGACAGGGCGCACACAGGGACATGGTACAGAGTGCACACAGGGACAGGGGACAGGGCGCACACAGGGACATGGGACAGAGCGCACACAGAGACATGGTACAGAGTGCACACAGGGACAGGGGACAGGGCGCACACAGAGACATGGGACAGAGCGCAAACAGGGACAGGGGACAGACCGCACACAGGGACAGGGGACAGAGCGCACTCAGGGACAGCGACAGAGCACACACAGGGACAGGGAACAGAGCGCACACAGGGACAGGGGACAGAGCACACACAGTGACAGAGTACAGTGCACACACAGGGACAGGGGACAGACCGCACACAGGGACAGGGAACAGAGTGCACACAGAGACAGGGTACAGAGTGCACACTGGGACAGGGGACAGAGTGCACAGAGACAGGGTATAGAGTGCACACAGAGACAGGGGACAGAGCGCACACAGGGACAGGGGACAGAGTGCACACAGGGACAGGGGACAGAGCGCACACAGAGTCATGGGACAGAGCACACACAGTGACAGGGGACAGAGCACACACAGAGACAGGGGACAGAGCGCATAAAGGGACATGGGACAGAGCGCACACAGAGACGGGGACAAAGCGCACACAGGGACAGGGGACAGAGCACACACAGGGACAGGGGACAGAGCGCACACAGAGACAGAGTACAGTGCACACACAGCGACAGGGGACAGAGCGCACACAGGGACAGGGGACAGAGCGCACACAGGGACAGGGGACAGAGTGCAAACAGGGACAGGGGACAGAGCGCACACAGGGACAGGGGACAGAGCGCACACAGAGACGGGGACAGAGCGCACACAGGGAAAGGGGACAGAGCGCACACAAGGACAGAGGACAGAGCACACACAGAGACAGCGTACAGAGTGCACACAGGGACAGGGGACAGAGCGCACACAGAGACAGCTTACAGAGTGCACACAGGGACAGGGGACAGAGCGCACACAGGGATAGGGGACAGACCGCACACAGAGACAGGGACAGAGCACACACAGGGACAGGGGACAGAGCACACACAGAGACAGGGGACAGACCGCACACAGGGACAGGGGACAGAGCGCACACAGGGACAGGGGACAGAGCGCACACAGGGACATGGGACAGAGCGCACACAGAGACCAGGGTACAGAGTGCACACAGGGACAGGGGACAGAGCGCACACAGGGACAGGGTACAGAGTGTACACAGGGACAGGGGACAGAGTGCACACAGGGACAGGGGACAGAGCGCACACTGAGACAGGGTACAGAGTGCACACAGGGACAGGGGACAGAGCGCACACAGGGACAGGGGACAGAGCGCACACAGGGACAGGGGACAGAGCGCACTCAGGGACATGCGACAGAGCACACACAGGGACAGGGAACAGAGCGCACACAGGGACAGGGGACAGAGCACACACAGAGACAGGGGACAGAGTGCACACAGGGACAGGGGACAGAGCACACACAGAGACAGGGGACAGAGTGCACACAGGGACAGGGGACAGAGCACACACAGGGACAGGGGACAGAGCACACACAGGGACAGGGGACAGAGCGCACACAGGGACATGCGACAGAGCACACACAGGGACAGGGAACAGAGCGCACACAGGGACAGGGGACAGAGCGCACACAGGGACAGGGGACAGAGCGCACACAGGGACAGGGGACAGACCGCACACAAGGACAGCCTGCATAGTGCACAGAGTCAGTGGAAAGAGCGCACACAGAGACAGAGTACAGTGCACACACAGAGACAGGGGACAGACCTCACACAGGGACAGGGAACAGAGCGCGCACAGAGAAGCGTACAGAGTGCACACAGAGACAGAGTACAGTGCACACACAGCGACAGGGGACAGAGCGCACACAGAGACAGAGTACAGTGCACACACAGCGACAGGGGACAGAGCACACACAAGGACAGGGGACAGAGCACACACAGGGACAGGGAATAGAGCGCGCACAGAGACAGGGTACAGAGTGCACACTGGGCCCGGGGACAGAGTGCACAGAGACAGGGTACAGTGTGCACACAGAGACAGGGTACAGAGTGCACACAGGGACAGGGGACAGAGCACACACAGAGACAGGGGACAGAGCGCACACAGGAACAGGGGGCAGAGCACACACAGGAACAGGGGACAGAGCGCACACAGAGACAGGGTACAGAGTGCACACAAGGACAGGGGACAGAGCACACACAGGGACAGGGAACAGAGCGCGCACAGAGAAGCGTACAGAGTGCACACAGAGACAGGGTACAGAGTGCACACAGAGACAGGGTACAGAGTGCACACTGGGACAGGGGACAGAGTGCACAGAGACAGGGTATAGAGTGCACACAGAGACAGGGGACAGAGCGCACACAGGGACAGGGGACAGAGCGCACACAGGGACATGGGACAGAGCGCACACAGAGTCATGGGACAGAGCACACACAGTGACAGGGGACAGAGCACACACAGAGACAGGGGACAGAGCGCACACAGAGACGGGGACAGAGCGCACACAGGGACAGGGGACAGAGCACACACAGGGACAGGGGACAGAGCGCACACAGAGACAGAGTACAGTGCACACACAGCGACAGGGGACAGAGCGCACACAGGGACAGGGGACAGAGCGCACACAGGGACAGGGGACAGAGCGCACACAGGGACAGGGGACAGAGCGCACACAGAGACAGGGGACAGAGCGCCCACAGGGACAGGGGACAGAGCGCACACAAGGACAGAGGACAGAGCACACACAGGGACAGGGGACAGACCGCACACAGGGACAGGGGACAGAGCGCACACAGAGACAGGGTACAGAGTGCACACAGGGACAGGGTACAGAGCGCACACAGAGACGGGGACAGAGCGCGCACAGAGACAGCGTACAGAGTGCACACAGGGACAGGGGACAGAGCGCACACAGAGACAGAGTACAGTGCACACACACCGACAGGGGACAGAGCGCACACAGGGACAGGGGACAGAGCGCACACAGGGACAGGGGACAGAGCGCACACAGAGACGGGGACAGAGCGCACACAGGGACAGGGGACAGAGCGCCCACAGGGACAGGGGACAGAGCGCACACAAGGACAGAGGACAGAGCACACACAGGGACAGGGGACAGAGCGCGCACAGAGACAGCGTACAGAGTGCACACAGGGACAGGGGACAGAGCGCACACAGAGACAGGGTACAGAGTGCACACAGGGACAGGGTACAGAGCGCACACAGAGACGGGGACAGAGCGCGCACAGAGACAGCGTACAGAGTGCACACAGGGACAGGGGACAGAGCGCACACAGAGACAGGGTACAGAGTGCACACAGGGACAGGGGACAGAGCGCACACAGGGATATGGGACAGAGCGCACACAGGGACAGGGGACAGAGCGCACACAGAGACATGGTACAGAGTGCACACAGGGACAGGGGACAGGGCGCACACAGGGACATGGGACAGAGCGCAAACAGGGACAGGGGACAGACCGCACACAGGGACAGGGGACAGAGCGCACTCAGGGACAGCGACAGAGCACACACAGGGACAGGGAACAGAGCGCACACAGGGACAGGGGACAGACCACACACAGAGACAGGGGACAGACCGCACACAAGGACAGCCTGCATAGTGCACAGAGTCAGTGGACAGAGCGCACACAGAGACAGAGTACAGTGCACACACAGGGACAGGGGACAGACCGCACACAGGGACAGGGAACAGAGTGCACACAGAGACAGGGTACAGAGTGCACACTGGGACAGGGGACAGAGTGCACAGAGACAGGGTATAGAGTGCACACTGGGACAGGTGACAGAGTGCACAGAGACAGGGTATAGAGTGCACACAGAGACAGGGGACAGAGTGCACACTGGGACAGGGGACAGAGTGCACAGAGACAGGGTATAGAGTGCACACAGAGACAGGGGACAGAGTGCACACTGGGACAGGGGACAGAGTGCACAGAGACAGGGTATAGAGTGCACACAGAGTCATGGGACAGAGCACACACAGTGACAGGGGACAGAGCACACACAGAGACAGGGGACAGAGCGCATAAAGGGACATGGGACAGAGCGCACACAGAGACGGGGACAAAGCGCACACAGGGACAGGGGACAGAGCACACACAGGGACAGGGGACAGAGCGCACACAGGGACAGGGGACAGAGCGCACACAGAGACAGAGTACAGTGCACACACAGCGACAGGGGACAGAGCGCACACAGGGACAGGGGACAGAGCGCACACAGGGACAGGGGACAGAGTGCAAACAGGGACAGGGGACAGAGCGCACACAGGGACAGGGGACAGAGCGCACACAGAGACGGGGACAGAGCGCACACAGAGACAGGGGACAGAGCGCCCACAGGGACAGGGGACAGAGCGCACACAAGGACAGAGGACAGAGCACACACAGGGACAGGGGACAGAGCGCGCACAGAGACAGCGTACAGAGTGCACACAGGGACAGGGGACAGAGCGCACACAGAGACAGCGTACAGAGTGCACACAGGGACAGGGTACAGAGCGCACACAGAGACGGGGACAGAGCGCGCACAGAGACAGCGTACAGAGTGCAGACAGGGACAGGGGACAGAGCGCACACAGAGACAGGGTACAGAGTGCACACAGGGACAGGGGACAGAGTGCACACAGGGATATGGGACAGAGCGCACACAGGGACAGGGGACAGGGCGCACACATGGACATGGTTCAGAGCACACACAGAGACAGGGGACAGACCGCACACAGGGACAGGGGACAGAGTGCACACAAGGACAGGGGACAGAGCACACACAGGGACAGCATACAGAGCGCACCCAGAGACAGGGTACAGAGCGCACACAGAGACCAGGGTACAGAGCGCACACAGAGACCAGGGTACAGAGCGTACACAGGGACAGGGGACAGAGCGCACACAGGGACAGGTGACAGAGCGCACTCAGGGACATGCGACAGAGCACACACAGGGACAGGGAACAGAGTGCACACAGGGACAGGGGACAGAGCGCACACAGGGATATGGGACAGAGCGCACTCAGGGACATGCGACAGAGCACACACAGGGACAGGGAACAGAGTGCACACAGGGACAGGGGACAGAGCGCACACAGGGATATGGGACAGAGCGCACACAGGGACAGGGGACAGGGCGCACACAGGGACATGGGACAGAGCACACACAGAGACAGGGGACAGACCGCACACAGGGACAGGGGACAGAGTGCACACAAGGACAGGGGACAGAGCACACACAGGGACAGCATACAGAGCGCACCCAGAGACAGGGTACAGAGCGCACACAGAGACCAGGGTACAGAGCGCACACAGAGACCAGGGTACAGAGTGCACACAGGGACAGGGGACAGAGAGCACACAGGGACAGGGCACAGAGTGCACACAGGGACAGGGGACAGAGCGCACACAGGGACAGGGGACAGAGCGTACACAGGGACAGGGGACAGAGCGCACACAGGGACAGGGGACAGAGCGCACTCAGGGACATGCGACAGAGCACACACAGGGACAGGGAACAGAGCGCACACAGGGACAGGGGACAGACCACACACAGAGACAGGGGACAGAGCGCACACAGGGACAGGGGACAGGGCGCACACAGGGACATGGGACAGAGCACACACAGAGACAGGGGACAGACCGCACACAAGGACAGGGTGCATAGTGCACAGAGTCAGTGGACAGAGCGCACACAGAGACAGAGTACAGTGCACACACAGCGACAGGGGACAGAGCGCACACAGGGACAGGGGGACAGAGCGCACTCAGGGACAGGTGACAGAGCGCACACAGAGACGGGGACAGAGCGCACACAGGAACAGGGGACAGAGCGCACACAGGGACAGGTGACAGAGCGCACACAGAGACGGGGACAGAGCGCACACAGGAACAGGGGACAGAGCGCACACAGAGACAGGGTACAGGGTGCACACAGGGACAGGGTACAGAGTGCACACAGCAACATAAGAGATCGCACACAGAGACAGGGTACAGAGCGCACACAAGGACAGGGGACAGAGCACACACAGGGACAGGGAATAGAGCGCGCACAGAGACAGCGTACAGAGTGCACACTGGGACAGGGGACAGAGTGCACAGAGACAGGGTACAGTGTGCACACAGAGACAGGGTACAGAGTGCACACAGGTACAGGGGACAGAGTGCACACAGAGACAGGGGACAGAGCGCACACAGCGACATAAGAGATCGCACACAGAGACAGGGTACAGAGCGCACACAAGGACAGGGGACAGAGCACACACAGGGACAGGTAACAGAGCGCGCACAGAGAAGCGTACAGAGTGCACACAGAGACAGGGTACAGAGTGCACACTGGGACAGGGGACAGAGTGCACAGAGACAGGGTATAGAGTGCACACAGAGACAGGGGACAGAGCGCACACAGGGACAGGGGACAGAGCGCACACAGGTACATGGGACAGAGCGCACACAGAGTCATGGGACAGAGCACACACAGTGACAGGGGACAGAGCACACACAGAGACAGGGGACAGAGCGCATAAAGGGACATGGGACAGAGCGCACACAGAGACGGGGACAAAGCGCACACAGGGACAGGGGACAGAGCACACACAGGGACAGGGGACAGAGCGCACACAGAGACAGAGTACAGTGCACACACAGCGACAGGGGACAGAGCGCACACAGGGACAGGGGACAGAGCGCACACAGGGACAGGGGACAGAGCGCACACAGGGACAGGGGACAGAGCGCACACAGGGACAGGGGACAGAGCGCACACAGGGACAGGGGACAGAGCGCACACAGAGACGGGGACAGAGCGCACACAGAGGCAGGGGACAGAGCGCCCACAAGGACAGGGGACAGAGTGCACACAGAGGCAGGGGACAGAGCGCCCACAAGGACAGGGTACAGAGCGCACACAAGGATAGAGGACAGAGCACACACAGGGACAGGGGACAGAGCGCGCACAGAGACAGCGTACAGAGTGCACACAGGGACAGGGGACAGAGCGCACACAGAGACAGCGTACAGAGTGCACACAGGGACAGGGTACAGAGCGCACACAGAGACGGGGACAGAGCGCGCACAGAGACAGCGTACAGAGTGCAGACAGGGACAGGGGACAGAGCGCACACAGAGACAGGGTACAGAGTGCACACAGGGACAGGGGACAGAGTGCACACAGGGATATGGGACAGAGCGCACACAGGGACAGGGGACAGGGCGCACACATGGACATGGTTCAGAGCACACACAGAGACAGGGGACAGACCGCACACAGGGACAGGGGACAGAGTGCACACAAGGACAGGGGACAGAGCACACACAGGGACAGCATACAGAGCGCACCCAGAGACAGGGTACAGAGCACACACAGAGACCAGGGTACAGAGCGCACACAGAGACCAGGGTACAGAGCGTACACAGGGACAGGGGACAGAGCGCACACAGGGACAGGTGACAGAGCGCACTCAGGGACATGCGACAGAGCACACACAGGGACAGGGAACAGAGTGCACACAGGGACAGGGGACAGAGCGCACACAGGGATATGGGACAGAGCGCACTCAGGGACATGCGACAGAGCACACACAGGGACAGGGAACAGAGTGCACACAGGGACAGGGGACAGAGCGCACACAGAGTCATGGGACAGAGCACACACAGTGACAGGGGACAGAGCACACACAGAGACAGGGGACAGAGCGCATAAAGGGACATGGGACAGAGCGCACACAGAGACGGGGACAAAGCGCACACAGGGACAGGGGACAGAGCACACACAGGGACAGGGGACAGAGCGCACACAGAGACAGAGTACAGTGCACACACAGCGACAGGGGACAGAGCGCACACAGGGACAGGGGACAGAGCGCACACAGGGACAGGGGACAGAGCGCACACAGAGACGGGGACAGAGCGCACACAGAGACAGGGGACAGAGCGCGCACAGAGACAGCGTACAGAGTGCAGACAGGGACAGGGGACAGAGCGCACACAGAGACAGGGTACAGAGTGCACACAGGGACAGGGGACAGAGTGCACACAGGGATATGGGACAGAGCGCACACAGGGACAGGGGACAGAGCGCACACAGGGACAGGGGACAGAGCGCACACAGAGACAGAGTACAGTGCACACACAGCGACAGGGGACAGAGCGCACACAGGGACAGGGGACAGAGCGCACACAGGGACAGGGGACAGAGTGCAAACAGGGACAGGGGACAGA
Organism: Chiloscyllium punctatum; assembly: GCF_047496795.1. Lineage (NCBI taxonomy): Eukaryota > Metazoa > Chordata > Chondrichthyes > Orectolobiformes > Hemiscylliidae > Chiloscyllium > Chiloscyllium punctatum. The sequence goes on from NC_092786.1 coordinate 61,379,774, forward strand.
GCGCACACAGGGACAGGGGACAGAGCGCACACAGAGACGGGGACAGAGCGCACACAGAGACAGGGGACAGAGCGCCCACAGGGACAGGGGACAGAGCGCACACAAGGACAGAGGACAGAGCACACACAGGGACAGGGGACAGAGCGCGCACAGAGACAGCGTACAGAGTGCACACAGGGACAGGGGACAGAGCGCACACAGAGACAGCGTACAGAGTGCACACAGGGACAGGGTACAGAGCGCACACAGAGACGGGGACAGAGCGCGCACAGAGACAGCGTACAGAGTGCAGACAGGGACAGGGGACAGAGCGCACACAGAGACAGGGTACAGAGTGCACACAGGGACAGGGGACAGAGTGCACACAGGGATATGGGACAGAGCGCACACAGGGACAGGGGACAGGGCGCACACATGGACATGGTTCAGAGCACACACAGAGACAGGGGACAGACCGCACACAGGGACAGGGGACAGAGTGCACACAAGGACAGGGGACAGAGCACACACAGGGACAGCATACAGAGCGCACCCAGAGACAGGGTACAGAGCGCACACAGAGACCAGGGTACAGAGCGCACACAGAGACCAGGGTACAGAGCGTACACAGGGACAGGGGACAGAGCGCACACAGGGACAGGTGACAGAGCGCACTCAGGGACATGCGACAGAGCACACACAGGGACAGGGAACAGAGTGCACACAGGGACAGGGGACAGAGCGCACACAGGGATATGGGACAGAGCGCACTCAGGGACATGCGACAGAGCACACACAGGGACAGGGAACAGAGTGCACACAGGGACAGGGGACAGAGCGCACACAGGGATATGGGACAGAGCGCACACAGGGACAGGGGACAGGGCGCACACAGGGACATGGGACAGAGCACACACAGAGACAGGGGACAGACCGCACACAGGGACAGGGGACAGAGTGCACACAAGGACAGGGGACAGAGCACACACAGGGACAGCATACAGAGCGCACCCAGAGACAGGGTACAGAGCGCACACAGAGACCAGGGTACAGAGCGCACACAGAGACCAGGGTACAGAGTGCACACAGGGACAGGGGACAGAGAGCACACAGGGACAGGGCACAGAGTGCACACAGGGACAGGGGACAGAGCGCACACAGGGACAGGGGACAGAGCGTACACAGGGACAGGGGACAGAGCGCACACAGGGACAGGGGACAGAGCGCACTCAGGGACATGCGACAGAGCACACACAGGGACAGGGAACAGAGCGCACACAGGGACAGGGGACAGACCACACACAGAGACAGGGGACAGAGCGCACACAGGGACAGGGGACAGGGCGCACACAGGGACATGGGACAGAGCACACACAGAGACAGGGGACAGACCGCACACAAGGACAGGGTGCATAGTGCACAGAGTCAGTGGACAGAGCGCACACAGAGACAGAGTACAGTGCACACACAGCGACAGGGGACAGAGCGCACACAGGGACAGGGGGACAGAGCGCACTCAGGGACAGGGGACAGAGCGCACACAGAGACGGGGACAGAGCGCACACAGGAACAGGGGACAGAGCGCACACAGGGACAGGTGACAGAGCGCACACAGAGACGGGGACAGAGCGCACACAGGAACAGGGGACAGAGCGCACACAGAGACAGGGTACAGGGTGCACACAGGGACAGGGTACAGAGTGCACACAGCAACATAAGAGATCGCACACAGAGACAGGGTACAGAGCGCACACAAGGACAGGGGACAGAGCACACACAGGGACAGGGAATAGAGCGCGCACAGAGACAGCGTACAGAGTGCACACTGGGACAGGGGACAGAGTGCACAGAGACAGGGTACAGTGTGCACACAGAGACAGGGTACAGAGTGCACACAGGTACAGGGGACAGAGTGCACACAGAGACAGGGGACAGAGCGCACACAGCGACATAAGAGATCGCACACAGAGACAGGGTACAGAGCGCACACAAGGACAGGGGACAGAGCACACACAGGGACAGGTAACAGAGCGCGCACAGAGAAGCGTACAGAGTGCACACAGAGACAGGGTACAGAGTGCACACTGGGACAGGGGACAGAGTGCACAGAGACAGGGTATAGAGTGCACACAGAGACAGGGGACAGAGCGCACACAGGGACAGGGGACAGAGCGCACACAGGTACATGGGACAGAGCGCACACAGAGTCATGGGACAGAGCACACACAGTGACAGGGGACAGAGCACACACAGAGACAGGGGACAGAGCGCATAAAGGGACATGGGACAGAGCGCACACAGAGACGGGGACAAAGCGCACACAGGGACAGGGGACAGAGCACACACAGGGACAGGGGACAGAGCGCACACAGAGACAGAGTACAGTGCACACACAGCGACAGGGGACAGAGCGCACACAGGGACAGGGGACAGAGCGCACACAGGGACAGGGGACAGAGCGCACACAGGGACAGGGGACAGAGCGCACACAGGGACAGGGGACAGAGCGCACACAGAGGCAGGGGACAGAGCGCCCACAAGGACAGAGGACAGAGCACACACAGGGACAGGGGACAGAGCGCACACAGGGACAGGGGACAGAGCGCGCACAGAGACAGCGTACAGAGTGCACACAGGGACAGGGCACAGAGCGCACACAGAGACGGGGACAGAGCGCGCACAGAGACAGCGTACAGAGTGCACACAGGGACAGGGGACAGAGCGCACACAGAGACAGGGTACAGATTGCACACAGGGACAGGGGACAGACCGCACACAGGGACATGGGACAGAGCGCAAACAGGGACAGGGGACAGACCGCACACAGGGACATGGGACAGAGCGCAAACAGGGACATGGGACAGATCACACACAGAGACAGGGGACAGACCGCACACAGGGACAGGGGACAGAGCGCACATAGAGACCAGGGTACAGAGCGCACACAGAGACCAGGGTACAGAGCGCACACAGAGACCAGGGTACAGAGTGCACATAGAGACCAGGGTACAGAGCGCACACAGAGACCAGGGTACAGAGCGCACACAGAGACCAGGGTACAGAGTGCACACAGGGACAGGGGACAGAGAGCACACAGGGACAGGGCACAGAGTGCACACAGGGACAGGGGACAGAGCGCACACAGGGACAGGGGACAGAGCGTACACAGGGACAGGGGACAGAGCGCACACAGGGACAGGGGACAGAGCGCACTCAGGGACATGCGACAGCGCACACACAGGGACAGGGAACAGAGCGCACACAGGGACAGGGGACAGACCACACACAGAGACAGGGGACAGAGCGCACACAGGGACAGGGGACAGGGCGCACACAGGGACATGGGACAGAGCACACACAGAGACAGGGGACAGACCGCACACAAGGACAGGGTGCATAGTGCACAGAGTCAGTGGACAGAGCGCACACAGAGACAGAGTACAGTGCACACACAGCGACAGGGGACAGAGCGCACACAGGGACAGGGGGACAGAGCGCACTCAGGGACAGGGGACAGAGCGCACACAGAGACGGGGACAGAGCGCACACAGGAACAGGGGACAGAGCGCACACAGGGACAGGTGACAGAGCGCACACAGAGACGGGGACAGAGCGCACACAGGAACAGGGGACAGAGCGCACACAGAGACAGGGTACAGGGTGCACACAGGGACAGGGTACAGAGTGCACACAGCAACATAAGAGATCGCACACAGAGACAGGGTACAGAGCGCACACAAGGACAGGGGACAGAGCACACACAGGGACAGGGAATAGAGCGCGCACAGAGACAGCGTACAGAGTGCACACTGGGACAGGGGACAGAGTGCACAGAGACAGGGTACAGTGTGCACACAGAGACAGGGTACAGAGTGCACACAGGTACAGGGGACAGAGTGCACACAGAGACAGGGGACAGAGCGCACACAGCGACATAAGAGATCGCACACAGAGACAGGGTACAGAGCGCACACAAGGACAGGGGACAGAGCACACACAGGGACAGGTAACAGAGCGCGCACAGAGAAGCGTACAGAGTGCACACAGAGACAGGGTACAGAGTGCACACTGGGACAGGGGACAGAGTGCACAGAGACAGGGTATAGAGTGCACACAGAGACAGGGGACAGAGCGCACACAGGGACAGGGGACAGAGCGCACACAGGTACATGGGACAGAGCGCACACAGAGTCATGGGACAGAGCACACACAGTGACAGGGGACAGAGCACACACAGAGACAGGGGACAGAGCGCATAAAGGGACATGGGACAGAGCGCACACAGAGACGGGGACAAAGCGCACACAGGGACAGGGGACAGAGCACACACAGGGACAGGGGACAGAGCGCACACAGAGACAGAGTACAGTGCACACACAGCGACAGGGGACAGAGCGCACACAGGGACAGGGGACAGAGCGCACACAGGGACAGGGGACAGAGCGCACACAGGGACAGGGGACAGAGCGCACACAGGGACAGGGGACAGAGCGCACACAGAGGCAGGGGACAGAGCGCCCACAAGGACAGAGGACAGAGCACACACAGGGACAGGGGACAGAGCGCACACAGGGACAGGGGACAGAGCGCGCACAGAGACAGCGTACAGAGTGCACACAGGGACAGGGCACAGAGCGCACACAGAGACGGGGACAGAGCGCGCACAGAGACAGCGTACAGAGTGCACACAGGGACAGGGGACAGAGCGCACACAGAGACAGGGTACAGATTGCACACAGGGACAGGGGACAGACCGCACACAGGGACATGGGACAGAGCGCAAACAGGGACAGGGGACAGACCGCACACAGGGACATGGGACAGAGCGCAAACAGGGACATGGGACAGATCACACACAGAGACAGGGGACAGACCGCACACAGGGACAGGGGACAGAGCGCACATAGAGACCAGGGTACAGAGCGCACACAGAGACCAGGGTACAGAGCGCACACAGAGACCAGGGTACAGAGTGCACATAGAGACCAGGGTACAGAGCGCACACAGAGACCAGGGTACAGAGTGCACATAGAGACCAGGGTACAGAGTGCACATAGAGACCAGGGTACAGAGCGCACACAGGGACAGGGGACAGAGTGCACACAGGGACAGGGGACAGAGCGCACACAGAGACCAGGGTACAGAGCGCACACAGAGACCAGGGTACAGAGTGCACACAGGGACAGGGGACAGAGAGCACACAGGGACAGGGGACAGAGCGCACACACGGACAGGGGACAGAGCGCACACAGGACAGGGAACAGAGCGCACACAGGGACAGGGGACAGACCACACACAGAGACAGGGGACAGACCGCACACAAGGACAGCCTGCATAGTGCACAGAGTCAGTGGACAGAGCGCACACAGAGACAGAGTACAGTGCACACACAGGGACAGGGGACAGACCGCACACAGGGACAGGGAACAGAGCGCGCACAGAGAAGCGTACAGAGTGCACACAGGGACAGGGGACAGAGCGCACACAGAGACAGGGTACAGAGTGCACACAGGGACAGGGTACAGAGCGCACACAGAGACGGGGACAGAGCGCGCACAGAGACAGCGTACAGAGTGCACACAGGGACGGGGACAGAGCGCACACAGAGACAGGGTACAGAGTGCACACAGGGACAGGGGACAGAGCGCACACAGGGATATGGGACAGAGCGCACACAGGGACAGGGGACAGGGCGCACACAGGGACAGGGGACAGAGCACACACAGAGACAGGGGACAGAGCGCACACAGAGACAGGGTACAGAGTGCACACAGGGACAGGGGACAGACGCACACCGGGACAGGGTACAGAGCGCACACCGGGACGGGAACAGAGCGCGCACAGAGACAGCGTACAGAGTGCACACAGGGACAGGGGACAGAGCGCACACAGAGACAGAGTACAGTGCACACACACCGACAGGGGACAGAGCGCACACAGGGACAGGGGACAGAGCGCACACAGGGACAGGGGACAGAGCGCACACAGAGACGGGGACAGAGCGCACACAGAGACAGGGGACAGAGCACACACAGGGACAGGGGACAGAGCGCGCACAGAGACAGCGTACAGAGTGCACACAGGGACAGGGGACAGAGCGCACACAGAGACAGGGTACAGAGTGCACACAGGGACAGGGTACAGAGCGCACACAGAGACGGGGACAGAGCGCGCACAGAGACAGCGTACAGAGTGCACACAGGGACAGGGGACAGAGCGCACACAGAGACAGGGTACAGAGTGCACACAGGGACAGGGGACAGAGCGCACACAGGGATATGGGACAGAGCGCACACAGGGACAGGGGACAGAGCGCACACAGAGACATGGTACAGAGCGCACACAGGGACAGGGGACAGGGCGCACACAGGGACATGGGACAGAGCGCAAACAGGGACAGGGGACAGACCGCACACAGGGACAGGGGACAGAGCGCATAAAGGGACAGCGACAGAGCACACACAGGGACAGGGGACAGAGCGCACACAGGGACAGGGGACAGAGCGCACACAGTGACAGGGGACAGAGCACACACAGTGACAGGGGACAGACCGCACACAGGGACAGGGGACAGAGCGCATAAAGGGACAGCGACAGAGCACACACAGGGACAGGGGACAGAGCGCACACAGGTACATGGGACAGAGCGCACACAGTGACAGGGGACAGAGCACACACAGAGACAGGGGACAGAGCGCACACAGAGACGGGGACAAAGCGCACACAGGGACAGGGGACAGAGCACACACAGGGACAGGGGACAGAGCGCACACAGAGACAGAGTACAGTGCACACACAGCGACAGGGGACAGAGCGCACACAGGGACAGGGGACAGAGCGCACACAGGGACAGGGGACAGAGCGCACACAGGGACAGGGGACAGACCACACACAGAGGCAGGGGACAGAGCGCCCACAAGGACAGAGGACAGAGCACACACAGGGACAGGGGACAGAGCGCGCACAGAGACAGCGTACAGAGTGCACACAGGGACAGGGGACAGAGCGCACACAGAGACAGGGTACAGAGTGTACACAGGGACAGGGCACAGAGCGCACACAGAGACGGGGACAGAGCGCGCACAGAGACAGCGTACAGAGTGCACACAGGGACAGGGGACAGAGCGCACACAGAGACAGGGGACAGATTGCACACAGGGACAGGGGACAGACCGCACACAGGGACATGGGACCGAGCGCAAACAGGGACAGGGGACAGACCGCACACAGGGACATGGGACAGAGCGCAAACAGGGACATGGGACAGATCACACACAGAGACAGGGGACAGACCGCACACAGGGACAGGGGACAGAGCGCACATAGAGACCAGGGTACAGAGCGCACACAGAGACCAGGGTACAGAGCGCACACAGAGACCAGGGTACAGAGTGCACATAGAGACCAGGGTACAGAGCGCACACAGAGACCAGGGTACAGAGCGCACACAGGGACAGGGGACAGAGTGCACACAGGGACAGGGGACAGAGCGCACACAGAGACCAGGGTACAGAGCGCACACAGAGACCAGGGTACAGAGTGCACACAGGGACAGGGGACAGAGAGCACACAGGGACAGGGGACAGAGCGCACACAGGGACAGGGGACAGAGCGCACACAGGACAGGGGACAGACCGCACACAGGGACAGGGGACAGAGCGCACTCAGGGACATGCGACAGAGCACACACAGGGACAGGGAGCAGAGCGCACACAGGGACAGGGGACAGAGCACACACAGAGACAGGGGACAGACCACACACAGAGACAGGGGACAGACCGCACACAAGGACAGCCTGCATAGTGCACAGAGTCAGTGGACAGAGCGCACACAGAGACAGAGTACAGTGCACACACAGGGACAGGGGACAGACCGCACACAGGGACAGGGAACAGAGCGCGCACAGAGAAGCGTACAGAGTGCACACAGGGACAGGGGACAGAGCGCACACAGAGACAGGGTACAGAGTGCACACAGGGACAGGGTACAGAGCGCACACAGAGACGGGGACAGAGCGCGCACAGAGACAGCGTACAGAGTGCACACAGGGACAGGGGACAGAGTGCACACAGAGACAGGGTACAGAGTGCACACAGGGACAGGGGACAGAGCGCACACAGGTACATGGGACAGAGCGCACACAGTGACAGGGGACAGAGCACACACAGAGACAGGGGACAGAGCGCATAAAGGGACATGGGACAGAGCGCACACAGAGACGGGGACAAAGCGCACACAGGGACAGGGGACAGAGCACACACAGCGACAGGGGACAGAGCGCACACAGGGACAGGGGACAGAGCGCACACAGGGACAGGGGACAGAGCGCACACAGGGACAGGGGACAGAGCGCACACAGAGACGGGGACAGAGCGCACACAGAGGCAGGGGACAGAGCGCCCACAAGGACAGAGGACAGAGCACACACAGGGACAGGGGACAGAGCGCGCACAGAGACAGCGTACAGAGTGCACACAGGGACAGGGGACAGAGCGCACACAGAGACAGGGTACAGAGTGTACACAGGGACAGGGCACAGAGCGCACACAGAGACGGGGACAGAGCGCGCACAGAGACAGCGTACAGAGTGCACACAGGGACAGGGGACAGAGCGCACACAGAGACAGGGGACAGATTGCACACAGGGACAGGGGACAGACCGCACACAGGGACATGGGACCGAGCGCAAACAGGGACAGGGGACAGACCGCACACAGGGACATGGGACAGAGCGCAAACAGGGACATGGGACAGATCACACACAGAGACAGGGGACAGACCGCACACAGGGACAGGGGACAGAGCGCACATAGAGACCAGGGTACAGAGCGCACACAGAGACCAGGGTACAGAGTGCACATAGAGACCAGGGTACAGAGCGCACACAGAGACCAGGGTACAGAGCGCACACAGGGACAGGGGACAGAGTGCACACAGGGACAGGGGACAGAGCGCACACAGAGACCAGGGTACAGAGCGCACATAGAGACCAGGGTACAGAGCGCACACAGAGACCAGGGTACAGAGTGCACATAGAGACCAGGGTACAGAGCGCACACAGAGACCAGGGTACAGAGCGCACACAGGGACAGGGGACAGAGTGCACACAGGGACAGGGGACAGAGCGCACACAGAGACCAGGGTACAGAGCGCACACAGAGACCAGGGTACAGAGTGCACACAGGGACAGGGGACAGAGAGCACACAGGGACAGGGGACAGAGCGCACACAGGGACAGGGGACAGAGCGCACACAGGACAGGGGACAGACCGCACACAGGGACAGGGGACAGAGCGCACTCAGGGACATGCGACAGAGCACACACAGGGACAGGGAGCAGAGCGCACACAGGGACAGGGGACAGAGCACACACAGAGACAGGGGACAGACCACACACAGAGACAGGGGACAGACCGCACACAAGGACAGCCTGCATAGTGCACAGAGTCAGTGGACAGAGCGCACACAGAGACAGAGTACAGTGCACACACAGGGACAGGGGACAGACCGCACACAGGGACAGGGAACAGAGCGCGCACAGAGAAGCGTACAGAGTGCACACAGGGACAGGGGACAGAGCGCACACAGAGACAGGGTACAGAGTGCACACAGGGACAGGGTACAGAGCGCACACAGAGACGGGGACAGAGCGCGCACAGAGACAGCGTACAGAGTGCACACAGGGACAGGGGACAGAGTGCACACAGAGACAGGGTACAGAGTGCACACAGGGACAGGGGACAGAGCGCACACAGGGATATGGGACAGAGCGCACACAGGGACAGGGGACAGGGCGCACACAGGGACATGGGACAGAGCACACACAGAGACAGGGGACAGAGCGCACACAGAGACAGGGTACAGAGTGCACACAGGGACAGGGGACAGAGCACACACCGGGACAGGGGACAGAGTGCACACAAGGACAGGGGACAGAGCGCGCACAGAGACAGCGTACAGAGTGCACACAGGGACAGGGGACAGAGCGCACACAGAGACAGGGTACAGAGTGCACACAGGGACAGGGTACAGAGCGCACACAGAGACGGGGACAGAGCGCGCACAGAGACAGCGTACAGAGTGCACACAGGGACAGGGGACAGAGCGCACACAGAGACAGGGTACAGAGTGCACACAGGGACAGGGGACAGAGCGCACACAGGGATATGGGACAGAGCGCACACAGGGACAGGGGACAGGGCGCACACAGGGACATGGGACAGAGCACACACAGAGACAGGGGACAGAGCGCACACAGAGACAGGGTACAGAGTGCACACAGGGACAGGGGACAGAGCGCACACCGGGACAGGGGACAGAGTGCACACAAGGACAGGGGACAGAGCACACACAGGGACAGCATACAGAGCGCACCCAGAGACAGGGTACAGAGCGCACACAGAGACCAGGGTACAGAGCGCACACAGAGACCAGGGTACAGAGAGCACACAGGGACAGGGGACAGAGAGCACACAGGGACAGGGCACAGAGTGCACACAGGGACAGGGTACAGAGCGCACACCGGGACGGGAACAGAGCGCGCACAGAGACAGCGTACAGAGTGCACACAGGGACAGGGGACAGAGCGCACACAGAGACAGAGTACAGTGCACACACACCGACAGGGGACAGAGCGCACACAGGGACAGGGGACAGAGCGCACACAGGGACAGGGGACAGAGCGCACACAGAGACGGGGACAGAGCGCACACAGAGACAGGGGACAGAGCACACACAGGGACAGGGGACAGAGCGCGCACAGAGACAGCGTACAGAGTGCACACAGGGACAGGGGACAGAGCGCACACAGAGACAGGGTACAGAGTGCACACAGGGACAGGGTACAGAGCGCACACAGAGACGGGGACAGAGCGCGCACAGAGACAGCGTACAGAGTGCACACAGGGACAGGGGACAGAGCGCACACAGAGACAGGGTACAGAGTGCACACAGGGACAGGGGACAGAGCGCACACAGGGATATGGGACAGAGCGCACACAGGGACAGGGGACAGAGCGCACACAGAGACATGGTACAGAGTGCACACAGGGACAGGGGACAGGGCGCACACAGGGACATGGGACAGAGCGCAAACAGGGACAGGGGACAGACCGCACACAGGGACAGGGGACAGAGCGCATAAAGGGACAGCGACAGAGCACACACAGGGACAGGGGACAGAGCGCACACAGGTACATGGGACAGAGCGCACACAGTGACAGGGGACAGAGCACACACAGAGACAGGGGACAGAGCGCATAAAGGGACATGGGACAGAGCGCACACAGAGACGGGGACAAAGCGCACACAGGGACAGGGGACAGAGCACACACAGCGACAGGGGACAGAGCGCACACAGGGACAGGGGACAGAGCGCACACAGGGACAGGGGACAGAGCGCACACAGGGACAGGGGACAGAGCGCACACAGAGACGGGGACAGAGCGCACACAGAGGCAGGGGACAGAGCGCCCACAAGGACAGAGGACAGAGCACACACAGGGACAGGGGACAGAGCGCGCACAGAGACAGCGTACAGAGTGCACACAGGGACAGGGGACAGAGCGCACACAGAGACAGGGTACAGAGTGTACACAGGGACAGGGCACAGAGCGCACACAGAGACGGGGACAGAGCGCGCACAGAGACAGCGTACAGAGTGCACACAGGGACAGGGGACAGAGCGCACACAGAGACAGGGGACAGATTGCACACAGGGACAGGGGACAGACCGCACACAGGGACATGGGACCGAGCGCAAACAGGGACAGGGGACAGACCGCACACAGGGACATGGGACAGAGCGCAAACAGGGACATGGGACAGATCACACACAGAGACAGGGGACAGACCGCACACAGGGACAGGGGACAGAGCGCACATAGAGACCAGGGTACAGAGCGCACACAGAGACCAGGGTACAGAGCGCACACAGAGACCAGGGTACAGAGTGCACATAGAGACCAGGGTACAGAGCGCACACAGAGACCAGGGTACAGAGCGCACACAGGGACAGGGGACAGAGTGCACACAGGGACAGGGGACAGAGCGCACACAGAGACCAGGGTACAGAGCGCACACAGAGACCAGGGTACAGAGTGCACACAGGGACAGGGGACAGAGAGCACACAGGGACAGGGGACAGAGCGCACACAGGGACAGGGGACAGAGCGCACACAGGACAGGGGACAGACCGCACACAGGGACAGGGGACAGAGCGCACTCAGGGACATGCGACAGAGCACACACAGGGACAGGGAGCAGAGCGCACACAGGGACAGGGGACAGAGCACACACAGAGACAGGGGACAGACCACACACAGAGACAGGGGACAGACCGCACACAAGGACAGCCTGCATAGTGCACAGAGTCAGTGGACAGAGCGCACACAGAGACAGAGTACAGTGCACACACAGGGACAGGGGACAGACCGCACACAGGGACAGGGAACAGAGCGCGCACAGAGAAGCGTACAGAGTGCACACAGGGACAGGGGACAGAGCGCACACAGAGACAGGGTACAGAGTGCACACAGGGACAGGGTACAGAGCGCACACAGAGACGGGGACAGAGCGCGCACAGAGACAGCGTACAGAGTGCACACAGGGACAGGGGACAGAGTGCACACAGAGACAGGGTACAGAGTGCACACAGGGACAGGGGACAGAGCGCACACAGGGATATGGGACAGAGCGCACACAGGGACAGGGGACAGGGCGCACACAGGGACATGGGACAGAGCACACACAGAGACAGGGGACAGAGCGCACACAGAGACAGGGTACAGAGTGCACACAGGGACAGGGGACAGAGCACACACCGGGACAGGGGACAGAGTGCACACAAGGACAGGGGACAGAGCGCGCACAGAGACAGCGTACAGAGTGCACACAGGGACAGGGGACAGAGCGCACACAGAGACAGGGTACAGAGTGCACACAGGGACAGGGTACAGAGCGCACACAGAGACGGGGACAGAGCGCGCACAGAGACAGCGTACAGAGTGCACACAGGGACAGGGGACAGAGCGCACACAGAGACAGGGTACAGAGTGCACACAGGGACAGGGGACAGAGTGCACACAGGGATATGGGACAGAGCGCACACAGGGACAGGGGACAGGGCGCACACAGGGACATGGGACAGAGCACACACAGAGACAGGGGACAGAGCGCACACAGAGACAGGGTACAGAGTGCACACAGGGACAGGGGACAGAGCGCACACCGGGACAGGGGACAGAGTGCACACAAGGACAGGGGACAGAGCACACACAGGGACAGCATACAGAGCGCACCCAGAGACAGGGTACAGAGCGCACACAGAGACCAGGGTACAGAGCGCACACAGAGACCAGGGTACAGAGAGCACACAGGGACAGGGGACAGAGAGCAGACAGGGACAGGGCACAGAGTGCACACAGGGACAGGGTACAGAGCGCACACCGGGACGGGAACAGAGCGCGCACAGAGACAGCGTACAGAGTGCACACAGGGACAGGGGACAGAGCGCACACAGAGACAGAGTACAGTGCACACACACCGACAGGGGACAGAGCGCACACAGGGACAGGGGACAGAGCGCACACAGGGACAGGGGACAGAGCGCACACAGAGACGGGGTCAGAGCGCACACAGAGACAGGGGACAGAGCACACACAGGGACAGGGGACAGAGCGCGCACAGAGACAGCGTACAGAGTGCACACAGGGACAGGGGACAGAGCGCACACAGAGACAGGGTACAGAGTGCACACAGGGACAGGGTACAGAGCGCACACAGAGACGGGGACAGAGCGCGCACAGAGACAGCGTACAGAGTGCACACAGGGACAGGGGACAGAGCGCACACAGAGACAGGGTACAGAGTGCACACAGGGACAGGGGACAGAGCGCACACAGGGATATGGGACAGAGCGCACACAGGGACAGGGGACAGAGCGCACACAGAGACATGGTACAGAGTGCACACAGGGACAGGGGACAGGGCGCACACAGGGACATGGGACAGAGCGCAAACAGGGACAGGGGACAGACCGCACACAGGGACAGGGGACAGAGCGCATAAAGGGACAGCGACAGAGCACACACAGGGACAGGGGACAGAGCGCACACAGGTACATGGGACAGAGCGCACACAGTGACAGGGGACAGAGCACACACAGAGACAGGGGACAGAGCGCATAAAGGGACATGGGACAGAGCGCACACAGAGACGGGGACAAAGCGCACACAGGGACAGGGGACAGAGCACACACAGGGACAGGGGACAGAGCGCACACAGAGACAGAGTACAGTGCACACACAGCGACAGGGGACAGAGCGCACACAGGGACAGGGGACAGAGCGCACACAGGGACAGGGGACAGAGCGCACACAGGGACAGGGGACAGAGCGCACACAGAGACGGGGACAGAGCGCACACAGAGGCAGGGGACAGAGCGCCCACAAGGACAGAGGACAGAGCACACACAGGGACAGGGGACAGAGCGCGCACAGAGACAGCGTACAGAGTGCACACAGGGACAGGGGACAGAGCGCACACAGAGACAGGGTACAGAGTGTACACAGGGACAGGGCACAGAGCGCACACAGAGACGGGGACAGAGCGCGCACAGAGACAGCGTACAGAGTGCACACAGGGACAGGGGACAGAGCGCACACAGAGACAGGGGACAGATTGCACACAGGGACAGGGGACAGACCGCACACAGGGACATGGGACCGAGCGCAAACAGGGACAGGGGACAGACCGCACACAGGGACATGGGACAGAGCGCAAACAGGGACATGGGACAGATCACACACAGAGACAGGGGACAGACCGCACACAGGGACAGGGGACAGAGCGCACATAGAGACCAGGGTACAGAGCGCACACAGAGACCAGGGTACAGAGCGCACACAGAGACCAGGGTACAGAGTGCACATAGAGACCAGGGTACAGAGCGCACACAGAGACCAGGGTACAGAGCGCACACAGGGACAGGGGACAGAGTGCACACAGGGACAGGGGACAGAGCGCACACAGAGACCAGGGTACAGAGCGCACACAGAGACCAGGGTACAGAGTGCACACAGGGACAGGGGACAGAGAGCACACAGGGACAGGGGACAGAGCGCACACAGGGACAGGGGACAGAGCGCACACAGGACAGGGGACAGACCGCACACAGGGACAGGGGACAGAGCGCACTCAGGGACATGCGACAGAGCACACACAGGGACAGGGAGCAGAGCGCACACAGGGACAGGGGACAGAGCACACACAGAGACAGGGGACAGACCACACACAGAGACAGGGGACAGACCGCACACAAGGACAGCCTGCATAGTGCACAGAGTCAGTGGACAGAGCGCACACAGAGACAGAGTACAGTGCACACACAGGGACAGGGGACAGACCGCACACAGGGACAGGGAACAGAGCGCGCACAGAGAAGCGTACAGAGTGCACACAGGGACAGGGGACAGAGCGCACACAGAGACAGGGTACAGAGTGCACACAGGGACAGGGTACAGAGCGCACACAGAGACGGGGACAGAGCGCGCACAGAGACAGCGTACAGAGTGCACACAGGGACAGGGGACAGAGTGCACACAGAGACAGGGTACAGAGTGCACACAGGGACAGGGGACAGAGCGCACACAGGGATATGGGACAGAGCGCACACAGGGACAGGGGACAGGGCGCACACAGGGACATGGGACAGAGCACACACAGAGACAGGGGACAGAGCGCACACAGAGACAGGGTACAGAGTGCACACAGGGACAGGGGACAGAGCACACACCGGGACAGGGGACAGAGTGCACACAAGGACAGGGGACAGAGCGCGCACAGAGACAGCGTACAGAGTGCACACAGGGACAGGGGACAGAGCGCACACAGAGACAGGGTACAGAGTGCACACAGGGACAGGGTACAGAGCGCACACAGAGACGGGGACAGAGCGCGCACAGAGACAGCGTACAGAGTGCACACAGGGACAGGGGACAGAGCGCACACAGAGACAGGGTACAGAGTGCACACAGGGACAGGGGACAGAGCGCACACAGGGATATGGGACAGAGCGCACACAGGGACAGGGGACAGGGCGCACACAGGGACATGGGACAGAGCACACACAGAGACAGGGGACAGAGCGCACACAGAGACAGGGTACAGAGTGCACACAGGGACAGGGGACAGAGCGCACACCGGGACAGGGGACAGAGTGCACACAAGGACAGGGGACAGAGCACACACAGGGACAGCATACAGAGCGCACCCAGAGACAGGGTACAGAGCGCACACAGAGACCAGGGTACAGAGCGCACACAGAGACCAGGGTACAGAGAGCACACAGGGACAGGGGACAGAGAGCACACAGGGACAGGGCACAGAGTGCACACAGGGACAGGGGACAGAGCGCACACAGGGACAGGGGACAGACCACACACAGAGACAGGGGACAGACCGCACACAAGGACAGCCTGCATAGTGCACAGAGTCAGTGGACAGAGCGCACACAGAGACAGAGTACAGTGCACACACAGCGACAGGGGACAGAGCGCACACGGAGACAGCGTACAGAGCGCACCCAGAGACAGGGGACAGAGTGCACACAGAGACAGGGTACAGAGTGCACACAGGGACAGGGGACAGAGTGCACACAGAGACAGAGTACAGTGCACACACAGGAACAGGGGACAGAGCGCACACAGAGACAGCGTACAGAGCGCACACAGGGACAGGGGACAGAGCGCACACAGGGACATGGGACAGAGCGCACACAGAGACAGGGGACAGAGCACACACAGGGACAGGAGACAGAGCACACACAGGGACAGGGGACAGAGCACACACAGGGACAGGGGACAGAGCGCACACAGGGACAGGGGACAGAGCGCACACAGGGACAGGGAACAGAGTGCACACAGGGACAGGGGACAGAGCACACACAGGGACAGGGGACAGAGTGCACACAGGGACAGGGAACAGAGTGCACACAGGGACAGGGGACAGAGCACACACAGAGACAGGGGACAGAGTGCACACAAGGACAGGGGACAGAGCGCACACAGGGACAGGGGGCAGAGTGCACACAGGGACAGGGGACAGAGCGCACACAGGGACAGGGTACAGAGTGCACACAGGGACAGGGGACAGAGCACACACAGGGACAGGGGACAGAGAGCACACAGAGACAGGGTACAGAGTGCACACAGCGACATAAGAGATCGCACACAGAGACAGGGTACAGAGCACACACAGGGACAGGGAACAGAGCGCGCACAGAGAAGCGTACAGAGTGCACAGAGACAGGGTACAGAGTGCACACAGAGACAGGGGACAGAGTGCACACAGGGACAGGGGACAGAGTGCACACAGAGACAGGGGACAGAGTGCACACAGGGACAGGGGACAGAGCGCATAAAGGGACATGGGACAGAGCGCACACAGAGACGGGGACAAAGCGCACACAGGGACAGGGGACAGAGCACACACAAAGACAGGGGACAGACCGCACACAAGGACAGGGTGCATAGTGCACAGAGTCAGGGGACAGAGCGCACATAGGGACAGGGGACAGAGCGCACACAGGGACAGGGGACAGAGCGCACACAGAGACAGGGGACAGAGCGCACACAGAGACAGGGTACAGAGCGCACACAGGGACAGGGGACAGAGTGCACACAGAGACGGGGACAGAGCGCACACAGGGACAGGTTACAGAGCGCACACAGAGACGGGGACAGAGCGCACACAGAGGCAGGGGACAGAGCGCCCACAAGGACAGAGGACAGAGCACACACAGGGACAGGGGACAGAGCGCGCACAGAGACAGCGTACAGAGTGCACACAGGGACAGGGGACAGAGCGCACACAGAGACAGGGTACAGAGTGTACACAGGGACAGGGCACAGAGCGCACACAGAGACGGGGACAGAGCGCGCACAGAGACAGCGTACAGAGTGCACACAGGGACAGGGGACAGAGCGCACACAGAGACAGGGGACAGATTGCACACAGGGACAGGGGACAGACCGCACACAGGGACATGGGACCGAGCGCAAACAGGGACAGGGGACAGACCGCACACAGGGACATGGGACAGAGCGCAAACAGGGACATGGGACAGATCACACACAGAGACAGGGGACAGACCGCACACAGGGACAGGGGACAGAGCGCACATAGAGACCAGGGTACAGAGCGCACACAGAGACCAGGGTACAGAGCGCACACAGAGACCAGGGTACAGAGTGCACATAGAGACCAGGGTACAGAGCGCACACAGAGACCAGGGTACAGAGCGCACACAGGGACAGGGGACAGAGTGCACACAGGGACAGGGGACAGAGCGCACACAGAGACCAGGGTACAGAGCGCACACAGAGACCAGGGTACAGAGTGCACACAGGGACAGGGGACAGAGAGCACACAGGGACAGGGGACAGAGCGCACACAGGGACAGGGGACAGAGCGCACACAGGACAGGGGACAGACCGCACACAGGGACAGGGGACAGAGCGCACTCAGGGACATGCGACAGAGCACACACAGGGACAGGGAGCAGAGCGCACACAGGGACAGGGGACAGAGCACACACAGAGACAGGGGACAGACCACACACAGAGACAGGGGACAGACCGCACACAAGGACAGCCTGCATAGTGCACAGAGTCAGTGGACAGAGCGCACACAGAGACAGGGGACAGAGTGCACACAGAGACAGGGTACAGAGTGCACACAGGGACAGGGGACAGAGTGCACACAGAGACAGAGTACAGTGCACACACAGGAACAGGGGACAGAGCGCACACAGAGACAGCGTACAGAGCGCACACAGGGACAGGGGACAGAGCGCACACAGGGACATGGGACAGAGCGCACACAGAGACAGGGGACAGAGCACACACAGGGACAGGAGACAGAGCACACACAGGGACAGGGGACAGAGCACACACAGGGACAGGGGACAGAGCGCACACAGGGACAGGGGACAGAGCGCACACAGGGACAGGGAACAGAGTGCACACAGGGACAGGGGACAGAGCACACACAGGGACAGGGGACAGAGTGCACACAGGGACAGGGAACAGAGTGCACACAGGGATAGGGGACAGAGCGCACACAGGGACAGGGGACAGAGCGCACACAGGGACAGGGGACAGAGCACACACAGAGACAGGGGACAGAGTGCACACAGGGACAGGGGACAGAGCGCACACAGAGACAGGGTACAGAGTGCACACAGGGACAGGGTACAGAGCGCACACAGAGACGGGGACAGAGCGCGCACAGAGACAGCGTACAGAGTGCACACAGGGACAGGGGACAGAGCGCACACAGAGACAGCGTACAGAGTGCACACAGGGACAGGGGACAGAGCGCACACAGGGATATGGGACAGAGCGCACACAGGGACAGGGGACAGGGCGCACACAGGGACATGGGACAGAGCACACACAGAGACAGGGGACAGAGCGCACACAGAGACAGGGTACAGAGTGCACACAGGGACAGGGGACAGAGCGCACACCGGGACAGGGGACAGAGTGCACACAAGGACAGGGGACAGAGCACACACAGGGACAGCATACAGAGCGCACCCAGAGACAGGGTACAGAGCGCACACAGAGACCAGGGTACAGAGCGCACACAGAGACCAGGGTACAGAGAGCACACAGGGACAGGGGACAGAGAGCACACAGGGACAGGGCACAGAGTGCACACAGGGACAGGGGACAGAGCGCACACAGGGACAGGGGACAGACCACACACAGAGACAGGGGACAGACCGCACACAAGGACAGCCTGCATAGTGCACAGAGTCAGTGGACAGAGCGCACACAGAGACAGAGTACAGTGCACACACAGCGACAGGGGACAGAGCGCACACGGAGACAGCGTACAGAGCGCACCCAGAGACAGGGGACAGAGCGCACACGGAGACAGCGTACAGAGCGCACCCAGAGACAGGGGACAGAGTGCACACAGAGACAGGGTACAGAGTGCACACAGGGACAGGGGACAGAGTGCACACAGAGACAGAGTACAGTGCACACACAGGAACAGGGGACAGAGCGCACACAGAGACAGCGTACAGAGCGCACACAGGGACAGGGGACAGAGCGCACACAGGGACATGGGACAGAGCGCACACAGAGACAGGGGACAGAGCACACACAGGGACAGGAGACAGAGCACACACAGGGACAGGGGACAGAGCACACACAGGGACAGGGGACAGAGCGCACACAGGGACAGGGGACAGAGCGCACACAGGGACAGGGAACAGAGTGCACACAGGGACAGGGGACAGAGCACACACAGGGACAGGGGACAGAGTGCACACAGGGACAGGGAACAGAGTGCACACAGGGATAGGGGACAGAGCGCACACAGGGACAGGGGACAGAGCGCACACAGGGACAGGGTACAGAGTGCACACAGGGACAGGGGACAGAGCACACACAGGGACAGGGGACAGAGCGCACACAGGGACAGGGTACAGAGTGCACACAGGGACAGGGGACAGAGCACACACAGGGACAGGGGACAGAGCGCACAAAGAGACAGGGTACAGAGTGCACACAGCGACATAAGAGATCGCACACAGAGACAGGGTACAGAGCACACACAGGGACAGGGAACAGAGCGCGCACAGAGAAGCGTACAGAGTGCACAGAGACAGGGTACAGAGTGCACACAGAGACAGGGGACAGAGTGCACACAGGGACAGGGGACAGAGTGCACACAGGGACAGGGGACAGAGTGCACACAGAGACAGGGGACAGAGCGCACACAGGGACAGGGGACAGAGCGCATAAAGGGACATGGGACAGAGCGCACACAGAGACGGGGACAAAGCGCACACAGGGACAGGGGACAGAGCACACACAAAGACAGGGGACAGACCGCACACAAGGACAGGGTGCATAGTGCACAGAGTCAGGGGACAGAGCGCACATAGGGACAGGGGACAGAGCGCACACAGGGACAGGGGACAGAGCGCACACAGAGACAGGGGACAGAGCGCACACAGAGACAGGGTACAGAGCGCACACAGGGACAGGGGACAGAGTGCACACAGAGACGGGGACAGAGCGCACACAGGGACAGGTTACAGAGTGCACACAGGGACAGGGGCAGAGCACACACAGGGACAAGGGACAGAGTGCACACAGGGACAGGTTACAGAGTGCACACAGGGAAAGGGGACAGAGCACACACAGGGACAGGGGACAGAGCGCACACAGGGACAGGGAACAGTGCGCACACAGGGACAGGGGACAGATCACAGACAGGGACAGGGAACAGTGCACACACAGGGACAGGGAACAGAGCGCACAC
The DNA here is from genome assembly GCF_047496795.1 of Chiloscyllium punctatum. Taxonomy (NCBI): domain Eukaryota; kingdom Metazoa; phylum Chordata; class Chondrichthyes; order Orectolobiformes; family Hemiscylliidae; genus Chiloscyllium; species Chiloscyllium punctatum. The sequence continues at coordinate 61,401,095 of NC_092786.1, forward strand.
AGGGACAGGGGACAGACCACACACAGGGACAGGGGACAGAGCACACACAGGGACATGGGGCAGAGTGCACACAGGGACAGGGGACAGAGCACACACAGGGACAGGGGACAGACCGCACACAGGGACAGGGGACAGAGCACACACAGAGACAGGGGACAGAGTGCACACAGGGACAGGGGACAGAGCACACACAGGGACAGGGGACAGACCGCACACAGGGACAGGGGACAGAGTGCACACAGGGACAGGGGACAGAGCGCACACAGGGACAGGGAACAGAGCGCGCACAGAGAAGCGTACAGAGTGCACAGAGACAGGGTACAGAGTGCACACAGAGACAGGGGACAGAGTGCACACAGGGACAGGGGACAGAGTGCACACAGAGACAGGGGACAGAGCGCACACAGGGACAGGGGACAGAGCGCATAAAGGGACATGGGACAGAGCGCACACAGAGACGGGGACAAAGCGCACACAGGGACAGGGGACAGAGCACACACAAAGACAGGGGACAGACCGCACACAAGGACAGGGTGCATAGTGCACAGAGTCAGGGGACAGAGCGCACATAGGGACAGGGGACAGAGCGCACACAGGGACAGGGGACAGAGCGCACACAGAGACAGGGGACAGAGCGCACACAGAGACAGGGTACAGAGCGCACACAGGGACAGGGGACAGAGTGCACACAGAGACGGGGACAGAGCGCACACAGGGACAGGTTACAGAGTGCACACAGGGACAGGGGCAGAGCACACACAGGGACAAGGGACAGAGCGCACACAGGGACAGGTTACAGAGTGCACACAGGGAAAGGGGACAGATCACAGACAGGGACAGGGAACAGTGCACACACAGGGACAGGGAACAGAGCGCACACAGGGACAGGGGACAGACCACACACAGGGACAGGGGACAGACCGCACACAGGGACAGGGGACAGAGCACACACAGGGACATGGGGCAGAGTGCACACAGGGACAGGGGACAGAGCACACACAGGGACAGGGGACAGACCGCACACAGGGACAGGGGACAGAGCACACACAGAGACAGGGGACAGAGTGCACACAGGGACAGGGGACAGAGCACACACAGGGACAGGGGACAGACCGCACACAGGGACAGGGGACAGACCGCACACAGGGACAGGTTACAGAGTGCACACAGGGAAAGGGGACAGATCACAGACAGGGACAGGGAACAGTGCACACACAGGGACAGGGAACAGAGCGCACACAGGGACAGGGGACAGACCACACACAGGGACAGGGGACAGACCGCACACAGGGACAGGGGACAGAGCACACACAGGGACATGGGGCAGAGTGCACACAGGGACAGGTCACAGAGCGCACACGGAGACATGGGACAGAGCGCACACAGGGACAGGGGACAGAGCACACACAGAGACAGGGGACAGAGTGCACACAAGGACAGGGGACAGAGCGCACACAGGGACATGGGGCAGAGTGCACACAGGGACAGGGGACAGAGCACACACAGGGACAGGGGACAGAGCACACACAGAGACAGGGGACAGAGTGCACACAAGGACAGGGGACAGAGCGCACACAGGGACATGGGGCAGAGTGCACACAGGGACAGGGGACAGAGCACACACAGGGACATGGGGCAGAGTGCACACAGGGACAGGGGACAGAGCACACACAGAGACAGGGGACAGAGTGCACACAAGGACAGGGGACAGAGCGCACACAGGGACAGGGGACAGAGCGCACACAGGGATATGGGACAGAGCGCACACAGGGACAGGGGACAGGGCGCACACAGGGACATGGGACAGAGCACACACAGAGACAGGGGACAGAGCGCACACAGAGACAGGGTACAGAGTGCACACAGGGACAGGGGACAGAGCGCACACCGGGACAGGGGACAGAGTGCACACAAGGACAGGGGACAGAGCACACACAGGGACAGCATACAGAGCGCACCCAGAGACAGGGTACAGAGCGCACACAGAGACCAGGGTACAGAGCGCACACAGAGACCAGGGTACAGAGAGCACACAGGGACAGGGGACAGAGAGCACACAGGGACAGGGCACAGAGTGCACACAGGGACAGGGGACAGAGCGCACACAGGGACAGGGGACAGACCACACACAGAGACAGGGGACAGACCGCACACAAGGACAGCCTGCATAGTGCACAGAGTCAGTGGACAGAGCGCACACAGAGACAGAGTACAGTGCACACACAGCGACAGGGGACAGAGCGCACACGGAGACAGCGTACAGAGCGCACCCAGAGACAGGGGACAGAGCGCACACGGAGACAGCGTACAGAGCGCACCCAGAGACAGGGGACAGAGTGCACACAGAGACAGGGTACAGAGTGCACACAGGGACAGGGGACAGAGTGCACACAGAGACAGAGTACAGTGCACACACAGGAACAGGGGACAGAGCGCACACAGAGACAGCGTACAGAGCGCACACAGGGACAGGGGACAGAGCGCACACAGGGACATGGGACAGAGCGCACACAGAGACAGGGGACAGAGCACACACAGGGACAGGAGACAGAGCACACACAGGGACAGGGGACAGAGCACACACAGGGACAGGGGACAGAGCGCACACAGGGACAGGGGACAGAGCGCACACAGGGACAGGGAACAGAGTGCACACAGGGACAGGGGACAGAGCACACACAGGGACAGGGGACAGAGTGCACACAGGGACAGGGAACAGAGTGCACACAGGGATAGGGGACAGAGCGCACACAGGGACAGGGGACAGAGCGCACACAGGGACAGGGGACAGAGCACACACAGAGACAGGGGACAGAGTGCACACAGGGACAGGGGACAGAGCGCACACAGAGACAGGGTACAGAGTGCACACAGGGACAGGGTACAGAGCGCACACAGAGACGGGGACAGAGCGCGCACAGAGACAGCGTACAGAGTGCACACAGGGACAGGGGACAGAGCGCACACAGAGACAGGGTACAGAGTGCACACAGGGACAGGGGACAGAGCGCACACAGGGATATGGGACAGAGCGCACACAGGGACAGGGGACAGGGCGCACACAGGGACATGGGACAGAGCACACACAGAGACAGGGGACAGAGCGCACACAGAGACAGGGTACAGAGTGCACACAGGGACAGGGGACAGAGCGCACACCGGGACAGGGGACAGAGTGCACACAAGGACAGGGGACAGAGCACACACAGGGACAGCATACAGAGCGCACCCAGAGACAGGGTACAGAGCGCACACAGAGACCAGGGTACAGAGCGCACACAGAGACCAGGGTACAGAGAGCACACAGGGACAGGGGACAGAGAGCACACAGGGACAGGGCACAGAGTGCACACAGGGACAGGGGACAGACCACACACAGGGACAGGGGACAGACCGCACACAGGGACAGGGGACAGAGCACACACAGGGACATGGGGCAGAGTGCACACAGGGACAGGTCACAGAGCGCACACGGAGACATGGGACAGAGCGCACACAGGGACAGGGGACAGAGCACACACAGAGACAGGGGACAGAGTGCACACAAGGACAGGGGACAGAGCACACACAGGGACATGGGGCAGAGTGCACACAGGGACAGGTCACAGAGCGCACACGGAGACATGGGACAGAGCGCACACAGGGACAGGGGACAGAGCACACACAGAGACAGGGGACAGAGTGCACACAAGGACAGGGTACAGAGCGCACACAGAGACCAGGGTACAGAGCGCACACAGAGACCAGGGTACAGAGAGCACACAGGGACAGGGAACAGTGCACACACAGGGACAGGGAACAGAGCGCACACAGGGACAGGGGACAGACCACACACAGGGACAGGGGACAGACCGCACACAGGGACAGGGGACAGAGCACACACAGGGACATGGGGCAGATTGCACACAGGGACAGGTCACAGAGCGCACACGGAGACATGGGACAGAGCGCACACAGGGACAGGGGACAGAGCACACACAGAGACAGGGGACAGAGTGCACACAAGGACAGGGGACAGAGCGCACACAGGGACATGGGGCAGAGTGCACACAGGGACAGGGGACAGAGCACACACAGGGACATGGGGCAGAGTGCACACAGGGACAGGGGACAGAGCACACACAGAGACAGGGGACAGAGTGCACACAAGGACAGGGGACAGAGCACACACAGGGACAGGGGACAGAGCGCACACAGGGACAGGGGACATTGTAAAGTCAGTAACGTGCAGCTCCTTGCTCTCAGACCAGTGTGTGTTTGATAACCAGCTCCAGGAGGGTCCCTGCCGGAATCTGAGCGTCTCTCTGTCTCTCAAACAGCAGAAGCTAAACCCCGGTGTCTGTATTCGCGAGAAATTCCGCCCCAGTTCTCACTGAGCAACTCTCCCATTCCGTACCGTGCCTGCGATATTCCTCCCGCTCCATCTCTCGCTCCGGGATCCGCTACACTCTGAAGCAACCTTTAAATAGCCTCCTACCTCATCCCCACCCTCCCACAGGCTCCACCCTCGGGCGGGTCGCGATGAGGGGTTGGCCGTGCGAGTGCTGTCCCCCAGGGACGGGGGTGTGGGTGGGAGTGAGTGATTGTGGTTGGGGGGAGGGGGTCCGTCTCTCCCAGGACAGGGTCTGGGGGGGTCCCTCTCTCCCAGGACAGGGTCTGGGGGGGTCCCTCTCTCCCAGGACAGGGTCTGGGGTGGGGGGGGTCCCTCCCTCCCAGGACAGGGTCTGGGGTGGGGGGGGTCCCTCCCTCCCAGGACAGGGTCTGGGGGGGTCCCTCCCTCCCAGGACAGGGTCTGGGGTGGGGGGGGTCCCTCCCTCCCAGGACAGGGTCTGGGGAGGGGTCCCTCTCTCCCAGGACAGGGTCTGGGGTGGGGGGGGGTCCCTCCCTCCCAGGACAGGGTCTGGGGAGGGGCTCCCTCCCTCCCAGGACAGGGTCTGGGGGGGGATCCCTCTCTCCCAGGACAGGGTCTGGGGGGGGGTCCCTCTCTCCCAGGACAGGGTCGGGGGGGTGGGGGGGGTTCCTCCCTCCCAGGACAGGGTCTGGGGGGGTCCCTCCGTCCCTCCCTCCCAGGACAGGGTCTGGGGTGGGGGGTCCCTCTCTCCCAGGACAGGGTCTGGGTCTCCTGGAGTGATGCAGACAGCCCCAGCTACTGGAACTCGATCAGAAACAACTTCTCCAACTCCCCTCTGGGTGAATCTATTGCTCACACCCAACATCAAACCCTTGGTTGGGTACAGCTTCTCTCTCTCTCGCCTCCTGCTGGTACCAGTGGGATGCCCATTGGTGAAGAGGGCATCAGATAGGCACCACCCCCCTCCAGCTCTGCCCTTGCTGCCACCAGCTCAGTGCCAGTGCTACCTCGATCAGGGTCAGGTGAGGAGATCACAGACCATGGAAGGAGGCGCATAGTCTCCCCACGGGGATGACGGCACCTCTTCAGGCCGGGGCGAGGTGACCCTATGGTTCTGACAATTGGTGACTTCATGATGTACACAAGCAAACACAGCAGAGGGTGGGGGCACCAGACACTCAAACACAAGGTCTGCAGGATGGCAGCAACATGGTCGGAACTCTGGTGCCAGGAAGAAAAGATGATTCAGCATCTGGCTGGGTTTTGAAAAGTTGAATTTTTGGTAAATCTTAATCATGGGTTTTATCGGACTAGTATTATACAAGGGAAAGTAAAAGATAGGTTAGAGGAAAGAGTTCTAAATCATTGTTAGTTAATTATTTTCTGTTATACTTTGAGAAATAAAGTTGTTACTTTTACTTTAACTAGTTCTTGGTATCTCAAACTTTCACAGATTACAACATGCGGTAAACCCTCCTGCTTAATTTAAACCAGCAACACAGAAAAGATTTATCCCATGCAGTCAAACCCCCAAGTAAGATTTACCAAAATTCAACTTTTCAAAAACCAGCCCAATGTCAAATCTTCTTTTCTTCTTCTTAGGGATTTCTGCTTCACAGGTGCCTAGTGAAGTGCCTTTAAGGTTCCTTTAAGAGAGCTATTCTCCAGGCAGTCTGCAGATGCTAGTAGCTTGGCAGTTCTCCTCTCAACTGTTCAATTTTCACCAGTCTTATACCCCCAAAGCATCAGATTGTGTCATTGGCTTTTAAGATTGTCCAGATACTAAATTCAAACTTGATTGGAGTTTGTTTCTTTGGATGGGGGGGGGGTATAATTTAAACTGATTGGCCTAATTCAAATCTGTTTTGTCATTTCCAGGCAACCAGCTACCCAAGCTACTGAACCACAAGTTAAATTATATCTTGTTCAGAACACATGCTGCTGTCAGGTTGTTCTGCTCACTTTTAACTCTCTTAAAGGTACAGTACACCCACATCTTCATAACAGATGCTATTGGTTCTGATCGTGATCTGGCTTCCTGACCCTATACACACACACACACACTGTCCTCACAGCAATATCGCACTGATTAGAGCAAATTATTCCAAGTGCAGTGTGGAAATGCTAAAGTGTACTGTAAGTGAATCAAGGATATGCCACAATGATATGGTGAGGTTGGTTCATGGCAATACCAGCCTCCATGGCCAATGCTGATGGAGCAAGCCCTGAGATGTGGTCAGCACAGACGAGTTTGGACTGAAGGGTGTGTTCCTGTGCTGGATAACTCTACGATCAAGACTCCTGTGTCCAAGAAGGAAATCCAGAGGAGCAAGAACTGAGCTGGAGCTGTCAGGTACCCAGTCAAACTTCCATTTTGGGAGTCGTCAATGTGTCATTTCTGTCTGACAGGGGTAGACGAAGAGAGGGCATACTCATGGCTTAAGATGAAACAATATTAAGGATAATAATGAGTGAAAATCACAGCTAATAGGCCTCTTACCACTTACTAGTGAGAATCTCATCCCAGTGTCGACTCAGTTGGAAAATGTGACTTGTTAGACTCCACATCTAGAAGAGTCAAGAGGGTGGTGCTGGAAAAGCACAGCAGGTCAGGCAGCATCTGAGAAGCAGGAGAGTTGATGTTTTAGGCAGAAGCCCTTCATCAGGAATCCACATCAAGAAGGACCTTGCTCACTATCTCACATAATTCTCATAAATTTCTCACCATGGCTTCACATGATTCAAGGCTTGGGAAGATTCCACCTTAAACTTTTTAATGTGACTTGTTGAACTTTTTCTAACATTTTCCTGATGACAGATATTAAACTAATTCACCTGTAGTTTCCTGCTTTCTACCTCAGTCCCCCAAAGGGGTTACATTCACTCTTGTCCAATCTAATGGGAAATCCCAAATGGAATGTGGGTCTTCATGTCAAAATAGATAGTTGTCGTGCATCTGGACAAAGTCCTGATTAGACCATATCATGAGTAACTGTGAACAGTTATGGGCATCACATCTTAGGGAGGCTATCTTGGAAGATGTGCCATGTAGATTTACTAAAATGATAGTGGGATTGCATAACTTACATTAAGAGGAAAGATTATTCAGGCTGTGTTGACTGGAATGTAGGGGTTTCAGAGGTGATCAGTATTTGACCGGATTAAGTTTGGACAGCAGAGATAGAGATAAGCTGCTTTGCTGGTGAGGGTGGGGATTGAAAACCTGAGTTATTTATTAGAAATTAGAAATCTATTCTTCACACAAACCTGGCAGCAGTTTGGGACTCTCTTTCACAAGCAGCAATTATTTCTTGATCAATTATAGACTTTAAATTTAAGATTCAGAGACTTTACTGAAAAGTGTGTTTCTGGAATTGGGTCACATCAGTCATGATCTGCAGTGAATGTACGGGGGAAGACTGAGTGACAGAATGACCTTCTGTTCTCCTTATATTCCTTAATAACAACATGACGTCAGAGGATAGAAAACAAATGTTCAGAAAGCTTTCTCTGGAACAAATGCCCTTTTTCCCATCAATGCCTTTTGTGCAGGAGTTTGACAGATACAGGGTGTGGGAATTGTCTCAGGTGGTCTAAATAAGAACCAGCTGGGAATCCATCCTATTTGGAAATGAAAGTTGACTTTATGATGACAAGCGGATATATTTCTTTGTCAGTCTTTGGCTAATCGTCATGGAAATCTATTGTCCTGTCTAAGACATTCTTAACTCCTGAGCAATGACAAATTAACAAGATGAGTTATATTCCACACTGACTGGAGGATTGTTTGGAGCAGGCTTAAGGAAAGAAACCGAGACACCATGCAGTTTTCAGCATGGGTCACCTTCCCCACTTTCAGGTAACATGCCTATTGATTCACAAAGTTAAAATTCACACAACACCAGGGAATAGTCCAACAGGTTTAATTGGAAGCACTAGCTTTCAGAGCACTGCTCCTTCATCAGGTGGTTGTGGAGTGATTTTTAACTTTGTACTCCGCAGTCCAACACCGGCATCTCCAAATCATTGATTCACAAAAACATTGACCTAGGACCAGCAAAGTGAAGGGACAGACTTCCAGACAGGGAAATGTCTCCTAACCAATCATCATCAATCATCCTTAACTCGATTTTTCAAACCTCAATCTGCTGCTGGGATCAGTTGAATTCCTTTTCCAGTGTTAAATATAAAGTTGAAAAAAACACCACGGCTCTTCATTCTCCATACTCCTTAATTATCTTCAATTGTTAAGTACAAGGCAGACAGTACTCAGAAACATGCAGCAAATGAGCAGTGTCCTGCACCATAAGTTTTGAGTACACTGTCATCATCCCCACTATTCAATGATACATGATCATAAGACCATAAGACGTAGGAGTGGAAGTAAGGCCATTCGGCCCATCGAGTCCACTCCGCCATTCAATCATGGCTGATGGGCATTTCAACTCCACTTACCCATATTCTCCCCGTAGCCCTTAATTCCTCGAGACAACGAGAATCTATCAATCTCTGCCTTGAAGACATTTAGCGTCCCAGCCTCCACTGCACTCTGCGGCAATGAATTCCACAGGCCCACCACTCTCTGGCTGAAGAAATGTCTCCACATTTCTGTTCTGAATTTACCTTCTCTAATTCTAAGGCTGTGTCCACGGGTCCTAGTCTCCTCACCTAACGGAAACAATTTCCTAGCATCCACCCTTTCCAAGCCATGTATTATCTTGTACGTCTCTCTTAAGTCTCCCCTTAATCTTCTAAACTCCAATGAATACATACCCAGGATCCTCAGCTGTTCCTCATATGTTAGACCTACCATTCCAGGGATCATCCGTGTGAATCTCCGCTGGACACGTTCCAGTGCCAGTATGTCCTTCCTGAGGTATGGGGCCCAAATCTGGACACAGTACTCCAAATGGGGCCTAACCAGAGCTTTATAAAGTCTCAGTAGCACAATGGTGTTTTTATATTCCAACCCTCTGGAGATAAGTGACAACATTGCATTTGCTTTCTTAATGACAGACTCAACCTGCATGTTGACCCTTAGAGAATCCTCGACTAGCACTCCCAGATCCCTTTGTACTTTGGCTTTACGAATTTTCTCACCGTTTAGAAAGTAGTCCATGCTTTTATTCTTTTTGCCAAAGTGCAAGACCTCGCATTTTTTCACGTTGAATTCCATCAGCCATTTCCTGGACCACTCTCCCAAACTGTCTAGATCGTTCTGTAGCCTCCCCACTTCCTCAGTACTACCTGCCTGTCCACCTAACTTCGTATCATCTGCAAACTTTGCTAGAATGCCCCCATTCCCTTCATCCAGATCATTAATATATAACGTGAACAGCTGCGGCCCCAACACTGAACCCTGCGGGACACCGCTTGTCACCGGCTGCCATTCCAAAAAAGAACCTTTTATCCCAACTCTCTGCCTTCTGTCAGACAGCCAATCCTCAATCCATCCCAGTAGCTCACCTTGAACACCATGGGCCCTCACCTTGCTCAGCAGCCTCCCATGTGGCACCTTATCAAAGGCCTTTTGGAAGTCTAGATAGACTACATCCACTGGGTTTCCCTGGTCTAACCTACTTGTCACCTCTTCAAAGAATTCCAACAGGTTTGTCAGGCATGACTTCCCTTAGTAAATCCATGTTGACTTGTTCTAATCCGACCCTGCTCTTTCAAGAATTTAGAAACTTCATCCTTAATGATGGATTCTAGAATTTTACCAACAACCGAGATTAGGCCAATTGGCCTATAATTTTCCATCTTTTGTCTTGATCCTTTCTTGAACAAGGGGGTTACAACAGCAATCTTCCAATCATCCAGGACTTTCCCTGACTCCAGTGACTTTTGAAAGATCTCAACCAATGCCTCCGCTATTTCCTCAGCCACCTCTCTCAGAACTCTAGGATGTATCCCATCGGGGCCAGGAGATTTATCAATTTTAAGACTTTTTAGCTTTTCTAGCACTATCTCTTTTGTAATGGCAACCATACTCAACTCAGCCCCCTGACTCCCTTTAATTGTTGGGATATTATTCATGTCTTCCACTGTGAAGACTGACACAAAGTACTTGTTAAGTTCTCCAGCTATTTCCTTATCTCCCATCACTAGGCTTCCAGCATCAGTTTGAAGTGGCCCAATGTCTACTTTTGCCTGTCGTTTGTTTCTTATGTATTGAAAGAAACTTTTACTATCATTTCTAATATTACTGGCTAGCCTACCTTCATATTTGATCCTCTCCTTTCTTATTTCTCTCTTTGTTATCTTCTGTTTGTTTTTGTAGCCTTCCCAATCTTCTGATTTCCCAGTGCTCTTGGCCACTTTATAGGATCTCTCTTTTTCTTTAATACATTTCCTGACTTCCTTTGTCAGCCATGGCTGTCTAATCCCTCCCTGGATAATCTTTCTTTTCTTGGGGATGAACCTCTGTACAGTGTCCTCAATTATACCCACAAACTCCTGCCATTTTTGCTCTACGGTCTTCCCCGCTAGGCTCTGCTTCCAGTCTATTTTCGTCAGTTCCTCTCTCATGCCCTCATAATTACCTTTATTTAACTGTAACACCATTACATCCGATTTTGCCTTCTCTCTTTCAAACTGCAGACTGAACTCTACCATATTATGATCGCTGCTTCCTAAGTGTTCCCTTACTTTAAGATTTTTTTATAAAGTCTGGTTCATTATATAGCACTAGGTCCAGAATAGCCTGCTCCCTTGTGGGCTCCATGACAAGCTGTTCCAAAAAGCCATCCTGTAAGCATTCCATGAATTCCCGTTCTTTGGATCCACTGGCAACATTATTTACCCAGTCCACCTGCATATTGAAGTCTCCCATGATCACCGTGACCTTGCCTTTCTGACATGCCTTCTCTATTTCCCGGTACATGTTGTGCCCCTGGTCCTGATCACTGTTAGGAGGTCCGTACACAACTTTAATTATGGTTTTTTTGCCTTTGTGGTTCCTCAATTCCACCCACACAGACTCCACATCATCTTGTTATGGAAAAGTATAATGTTCATTTTGATAAGAAAGGTTTGAATTACAATTAGAGAATTGGAATTAGCTTTATTGTCACATGTACTGAAATTATTACAGTGAAAAGTGTACAAGTCACTGCTTCTGGCACCATCTTAAGTGCAAGGGCCCCTCGGTACAGCTTCTTCAGCTAGAGATCTTAGAAAAATAGAGGAGTAAAAAGACCAGCATTGCAGATTTTAGAAATAAATTATAAAATGGTTAAATAAAAAATTCAATACACTGGTCTTCCAACCCAGTCCATGCCAGCATCACACCGGGCCTTGACATGAGACTGCACCAGACTTCACCGGGATGGGAGATCACTCTGGAATCACCTTGACACCAAAGGTCCAAGCTGAGGCCAAATCAGGCTGAGGGGATGCTTCGTTGGGTCTGCGCTGAGGCTGGGTTGTCAGAGGCCAGAATGCTGAGAAGCAAGAAGAGGAGAAAAGAAAGACAATAGAGAGAAAGAAAAGAAAAAGAACAGATTGAGCAGACAAGCTCTCACCATCCTGACCTTGAAATATATCACCATTCCTCCAATATTGCTGGGTCATAATCATGGAATTCTCTCTCGAAGTGCATTGTGGGTCAACCTACAGCACACAGACTGCAGCAGTTCAAAAGGCAGCACATCACCACCTTCTCAAGGGACAACTAGGGACGGGCAATAAATGCTGAGCCCAGCCAGCGACACTCTCATCTCAGGAAAGTATTAAATTAAAAGGAACAGAGGGATTAAGGAAGAAAATGACACTAAAATGAATTTTCAATTGCTTATGTAAAAAAACCCAGGATAGGTATGATGGATTAAATGGCCACCATTGTTATGATCAATAAAAGATTATTCATTTTGACAGAATATAAATTGTTACAAAAACAAACAAGCTGTTTTTTAAAAAAGTCTTGTGCGATGTGGGCATCACTGACTGGGCCAGCATTTATTGGCTGTCCCTAACTGTCTTTGAAAAGGTGGGGTGAGCTGCCATCATGAACCACTGCAATCCACAATCCCATTAAGGAGGGAATTCCAGGATTCGATCGGAGATACTGAAAGAATAGTGATATATTTCCAAGTGAGTGGCTTGGTGGGGAAGTTGTCGGTGGCGGTGATCCCATTTATCTGCTGCCCTTGTCCTTCCAGATGGAAGAGGTCATAGGTTTGAAAGTTGCTGTCTTTGGTAAATTTCTGCAGTGTGTCACCTGCTACTGAGCATCAGTGGTGGAGGGAGTGGATGCTTACGGATGTGATACTAATCAAGCGGGCTGCTTTGTCCTGGGTGGTGTCAAGCTTCTTGAGTGTGATTGGAGCTGCACTCATCCAGGCAAGTGGAGAGTATTACATCACATCCCTGACTTGTGCTTTGTAGACAGTGGACAGGCTTTGGGGAGTCAAGAGGGGAGTTGCTTGCTGTGGTATTCCTAGCCTTTGTCTTACTCTTGTAGCCACTAGGTTGATGTAGTGAGTCCAGTTTAGTTTCTGGTCAATGGTAACCCCCAAGGATGTTGATAGTGGGCGATTCAGTGATGGTAATACCATTGAATGTCAAGTGGCAGTAGCTAAGTTGTCTCTTATTGGCGATGATCATAGCCTGTCATTTGTGTGGCGTGAATGTTACTTGCCACTTGTCAGGTCAACCCTGGATACTGTCCACATCTTGTTGCATTTGAATGGACCGCTTCAGTATCTGAGGAATTGCAAATGGTATTGAACACTGAGCAATCATAGAATGTCTATAGTGCAGAGCAGGCCATTCAACCCATCAAGTCTGCACCAACCCTCCAAACAACATATCATCCAGAACTACTTCCCACAAGTCTATCCCTGTAATCTTGTATTTCCCATGTCTAATCCACAGCCAAACCATCCTACCTGCATATCTTTGGACTGCACATCATCAGTGAACATCCCCAATTCTGGCCTTATGATGGAAGGAAGGTCATTGATGAAGCAGCTGAAGAAGATTGGGCCTAGGACACTACCATGAGGAACTCCTGCAGAGATGTCCTGGAGCTGAGATGACTGAGGCATAGAAATTATGAAAAGTGTTGATAGACAGAGACATATGTGGGCTGAGGCAAACTAGATGCTAATACTATAAGACAGTCAGATACCAAGAAATCAAATTAGGAATTCAGAATCAAATTTTTCTCTGAGTGATGAGAATGTGAAGCAACCTCCTGCAGACTGTATATGAAATGAACATCGAAGAAACATTTAAGCCAGCGAAAGCTAAAGAAGTAAATGACAGAGAAAGAAAGAGTGTTCTGCTGATTAAATTCGATGGGGAAGGATGCTCGAATGGAACAGTAATGTTGCCGAGACACAATGTGCTTATTTTTGCAAAGTATATTTCTTAAAACATGTTGAAGATTCCAGTGAAGGATAATTCATCCCAAGATCACCTGCTGATTACAAAATTAACTTCAGTACTCAGTCATTTAATTTTGAAGAGAAACCTGCTGTGCTGAAAATGGCTGTCGTGTTTCCGAATTTAACAACAGCCACAGTGTTTCACACAATATTGGAAACTTTTAACAGGTTTTCAGATGAGAGCTGTGGGATAAAAATGAGGTAAAGACATAATAAGTGAGAAATAAAATAAAACAAGACAGTGATACTATTTTCAAATGATGAAATTGAAAATAGAATAATTTCTTAAGAAATATTTTATTAAATACAAAATCTAAGCTTTGTCAACAACTTCATTTATATAATTACTGGGAAAGCCTGAATGGAAAAAAACTATAAAGGTAAGACTCGGGAATTTACTGCAGCTTTTAAGAGTTAATTACATTTGGATTTATACTGATAATGGTGGAAATGAGCTGCTGGAGCTCAGGCTCTCTCTTTCATATTCAACAAATAGCAACGTTTAACATAAACAATATGTCAGCACTATCAGTCCTGCTAATAAACTAGTGATCATTGTGACAACCTTGAATGAAAAGATCCCAACAAAATAGTAAATTAAATCACTGGATATGAGCTAAGAGGCAATTGGCATCAGGACAGGTAACAAAAGAATGAATGGTGCCTGGAGATCACTGAAATGAAATGACCAGCTCGGAGTGGAATACAAACAGGAGGAGAAGTTTACATTTGTAAGTTACAATAGAATGAATTAAGAAAGTTTACGTGCATGCTCTTCCAACAGCCATGCAGCACCAGCAACCAGCACAGCAAATTCACCTTCTGACACAAAAAATTATTGGGGGTGGATTAAATTGAAACAGAATATATTGATGGAAAATTATCTAACCTCATACAACTTGCAGCCAAACATATATCACAATTTGACTCTCTCCACTGTATATTTCAGCATTAGACCTTTATGCTCAGCAATGAAAGTTAATACTTGGAAGATCAATTTCTTCTTACTCTCAGTACAAATCAATACATTATAAAATGAGTATAATTAAAAAAAACAATTATAATGCTCTGCAATACTGGGTTGAAATGTATCCTTGGTATGAAGGCAATGTTCAATGTGAGAATATTGGGGTCTGTATTGGTCAGGTTTGGCATTATAATCATGTAAACAATATAATCTATTACCATTGCCTGAACACAGCATTGCCTCAATATACCACAGTCTCGAGGATCTAAATGGTGGGTATGATTTTGTCATTGAGTAATTTCATCCCAGGAAATTCCCAGTCTTGTACAGTTCCATGTTGAGATGTTTCCTGTTACCTGGGTAACTGACCGGTTGGTCAAAAAGCGAGGGATAACTCAATTATAGACATCAGATAGAAGAATTACAAACACTCATGTTACTTATTATTTTTTGCTTAAACATAGTGAATGTTGTGTGGTTCAATTTAATAGAACATTAACCAGCTTTGTGATGGTCTTTCTTCTCAAGAGTTACTGCAGTTAAATCTCCCCCTTAACAATTCAAGAATTACGATGATGAAGTCATTTCTCAACTTGTGTAACTGAACCTTTAGAACAATTTTAAGGAATATGAAAAGTCTTTGGTTTATTCTCTACAGTTACATTGTTATTTTGAAAGCTTCAATCCCCTCACAGACAGAGCCAGGGCAAACATGGTGGGAGAAAGCTTCATCTGAAGACTAGCAGCTCAGTATCACAGCTCTGAATTGGAATTGGAACAATTTGCGTGAATCTGCCTATAAAATTAATTCAATTTCCAGAATCTTATTAATCCGATTCAGTAACTAACAGATAAGAGGCCATTCAAAGGTAACCTCACAACAACCAGAGCCTGCAACTATATTGACAACAAAATGATTACGACTGACTGATTAGAAGGGTGCAGATTGCTAGCTCTTGCAACAGAATCAAACTTGAGTTGAAATATTTGGAACATGTCTGATCACTCACAGTCTCACCTCTCCTCAACCTCCAATCCTCAACTCATTTTTAGCTATATCCTTTGAGTGCTGTTGGATCACTATCAAGATGTCAACTTTCCCAGAAACAGTCTTCTGATCTGGGTTCAGACCTACATCTCTCTAATACTGGGATTGTTGTCCATGTCATTGTGATCGTAGAAGGTCATCCTTCCCATAGGTTTCACAACTATTGAACTGTTTGTTTGTTGTGATGTTTCTGCCTTTCCATTTCCATTTGACACATTAAAGAACCTTCTTACTCGAAGTCAGATGGCCGAAGGCTTCCAGTTTCTGTCTGTAGGCCTCTGCCTCCTGCTCTTTTTCCAAAAGCTGCTGTCTGTACTTCTGTGCCTCACGGTTTGCTTCTTCCAGCTGTTTCTGTAACACTTCTTTCTCCTGAAACCAAAACACAACTGTTTAGCCTAATCTGAGGTTCAGTAAGTGTGGTTCTGTCACTTATCATCTAGCCATGGGCTCCTCTGGAGATCTCTAACAAACCTGCTGCCTGGTGTAACAGTCACAAACCACGATGCAATCAGCCAGGAACCTTGCTCCTGGTCACTGCCCAGTGATCCCTCAGTTAAAGAGAGAGTGGAGAAATCAGCCAGGACTCATGTTCCTGATAGCTGTCTGTGAAAGATGAGTGTTTTTACCTCTGAGAATTCTGCTATGTGAAGAGTGCAGGTTTCTGGGCCAGAACTTGGTTGTATCTAGTGAGCAGGGTAAAGAAACAACAAATTATAAACTATTCTTTCACAAAATAACCTACAAGAAAAGCAGTGTTATGGAAAATTAGTGCAATTGCAGTTAAAACATTATTTCGGTAAAATCAGTAAAAGTTGTAACTTAGCTCCTTCTCACAAATTATATATTTGTTGCATGTCACAGGAATGAAACAAAAATGCTCTTTAGATTCAGTTAATAGTATAATGACTCTGTCATTATATCTGTTCCTACGCTCCTATCCAGTATCTTCGCTGGCCACATATAGAGTCATAGAGATGTACAGCACGGAAACAGACCCTTCAGTCCAACCCATCCATGCCGACCAGATATCCCAACTCAATCTAGTCCCACCTGCAATCACCCGGCCCATATCCCTCCAAACCCTACCTATTCATATAGCCATCCAAATGCCCCTGAAATGTTGCAATTGTACCATCCTCCACCACTTCCTCTGGCAGCTCATTCCATACCATACCACCCTCTGCATGGAAAAGTTGCCCCTTCGGTCTCTTTTATATCTTTTCCCCCTCACCCTAAACCTATGCCCTCTAGTTCTGGACTCCCGACCCCAGGGAAAAGACTTTGCCAATTTACCATATTCATGCCCCTCATAATTTTGTAAACCTCTATTAGGTCACCGACACTTCCGACGCTCCAGGGAAAACAGCCCGAGCCTGTTCAGCCTCTCCCTATAGCTCAAATCCTCCAACCCTGGCAACATCCTTGTAAATCTTTTCTGAATCCTTTCAAGTTTCACAACATCTTTCCAATAGGAAGGAGACCAGAATTGCACGCAATATTCCAACAGTGGCCTAACCAATGTCCTGTACAGCTGCAACATGACCTCCCAACTCCTGTACTCAATACTCTGACCAATAAAGGAAAGCATACCAAACGCCACCTTCACTATCCTATCTACCTGTGACTCCACTTTCAAGGAGCTATGAACCTGCACTCCAAGGTCTCTTTGTTCAGCAACACTCCAGAGATCATGAGTCCACAACTGGTTGCTGCATCAAACTGTAGTTGGACACAAGCTGAGCGGAGGTACCTGAGCTCAACTCTGACACTTGCACAGCTACACCCACCTGAGGCAGACAGCTCAGCATGCACAGACCCAAGAGTTGATGATTACCAAACAAAATCCATCAGTCAGTCATAAATTTAAACTGATCCCAGCGTTTGGAGCCTTTTCAGAGAGAATTCCAGATTTCCTCAACTCTTGAAGAAATGCTGCTCATTTCATTCCCAAATAGACGCGTTGTGATTTTGAAATCATTTCCTCTTGCTCTGGATCAGCCCCATCAAAGAAAGGAAATAATTTCAGTATCAATCCTTCAAATTCTGTTATTTTAAACAGTTTAATCAGATTTTACTTATTGCCATCTGCTGGGATATAGTGGTGATCTCATTAGACGAGTAATCCAGACCCAAAGCTAACATTACAGGGACATGCTCACGGATGGTGAAATTTGAATTCAGTAAAAAGGGAGACTAATGGTGACCATGTAATCACTGTCTATTGTTGTAAGAACTCAGCTGATTCATGAATGCCCTTGAGACAATGAAATCTGCCATCCTTTCTGGCCTGGCTTATACATGAGGCCCAACCTCCAGCAATATGTGACCGACCTTTAACTGCCCCCTGGGCAATTGGGGATGAGCAATAAATCCAGCCAGAGACACCCACAGCTCACAAACAAATAAGAAATAAAACGTAAACAGAAACAAAGTTCATACAAAAAAACACAAAGAAAATCTTGGAAATGCATGTTAGCCCAACCAAAATCAATCAAGATTTTGTAAGTTGATGGATTTCACCAGATGCATTTTTAAAAATTTTACTTCAGATTTCCAGCCTCTACAGAGTATCACTTTACCAAGGTTATGTAATCTGTGTTGATCCTTTTATTAATTTGCTGTTCCAGTATCACTCAGCAAATCTGCATTGATACACCAGGGTAACATGCAGCCCAGAACTGAACAGAATCATGCCAGATGAGGTCTGACAAGATTCCTTAAACCTGGAGCATTATTATTCCAGACCTCTTAAGGTAAAGAGGTAACATTTTCTTGAGATGTTTAGATTGCATTCTGTACTAATGCATTTGCTTTCAGTAATGAACATGTCTGGGTAGATGCTACATTGAGCTGTTTTTCATTCTGAAGAATATTTTTGGATTTATCTTTGACAGATCCTGACTGGATAACTTCACCTGCTCACACTGAACTCCATCTGTCAAACATTCACCCATTCTCAGTCCTCAGCTACCAAGTTTGGTTGATCAAGGAAACACAAATATTGTCACAAAAAGCCTACTCGTTAATGTGAGCAGATATTTTGTTAACATCTTTCCAATGTAATATTTCATTCCTTACCTCACTATTAATTTGTGTACTGCTGAATGATCAAGATGAATGTTCAGGTCATGAGCCATTGGATAAGGTAGACCCATAGCTGAACTCCTGGCCCATGATGAGCCAGTTGACCTTGACATTGAGGAAGGACAATGAGCTGAGGGTTACTACAGCAACAGAAGATCAAATGGTCAGGAATTCCTCTGCTGATTCCCATTGATTGGACCTCCATGACATTTGAGTTTCCTCAAGCACCAATAAACTGGGTAATTACTATCTAATCTCAACACTTCTCCACTCACCACACCAACCACCATAGCTTGGTCATGAACAGTAGCTGCTCTAATATTTGTAGACATGCAGTCTAAAGTCATCCTCTGATCCCAGTTGTGAATTAGTCTTTATGGTTGTGCCATATTTTGGTCATTAACATTCATAATTGATAGGGATCAAAAGCAAAGTTAACAGAGAGTTGACTATTTTATAAAGCTAAATCACCCTTTCGCCCTATCATTCTTTAATGTACCATATCGATCTGAAACCAAGACCGGTAACAAAATGACAATCATTCTTATCTCCAGGAAAGACACTGCGAAACGTCTTTACCAAGTGCTCAATTTGATGCAGTGTCAACTCTCCTCTGGAAACTGTCCATGTCTCGAAGTCTCATTAACCGATTTAAACACTGAAAAACCTCATCTGGCCATTGCCATTCAGGTGGAGGTGATGAAATCCAGATTAGAACCAATCACTCAAAATCAATGCATCACAGGGGCTGTTCCATTTCTACCTTCCTGTGAGATGCAAGTTTCCAGGATAACTGACTAACAACTATGATCCTCATGAGCAAGCTTACGTTGGAGATTGGAGAATATGCTGAACACAAATCAAGGCTTTGTGAGGTTCTATTTTACACAGGCAAATTACCCTTTGGAACCAGCCACCTTTACTCTTGCCTAAATTTCAAACCAAGTTGAACAGCTGTACAGTACCAGATACAGACCATAACCATTTTCAATACTGGCCACTTGTTCTTCTCTTGCTGTAGAAACCCTCAACTAATTGTCCATCCTCAACTTTAAGGTCAACTGGCTCATCATAGGCCTGGAGTTCAGCGACAGGTCTGAAACCTGAGGAAGAGGAGTTTTGCTTTGGTGGATAATTATATAAACATGTAGGAAGTATCCTTTTAGCATTGGAAGCTGCTGTTAGTATAAACATTGTATTTTCAGGTTTGAATCTGCTGCAACAGCCGTCTTAAAATTATGGAACAGCACAGGATAGATTACACATAATCTTGGTAAATTCTCTGAGGCAAACAGCATAGGGAACAGTTTCAATAAATACCATCTATAGGCACTTCCAAATGGCATACACATGAAAGATAAACAAAAAATTACATTACATAAATTAGAGCCACGTGTCATTGGGGAGACGGAGTAGGAGTTGAGCTTGCTCTGGTTGTTTCCAGTGTTATAAAATTGGGTCGATTACTCCGAGATTGGGAGGCAGGCAGTTAGAATTTGGTGTTTGCAAAGTGGTGGTGGTGGGGGAGGGGGGGAACATCTCTCCTCACAATATATTCAAAAAGACAAAATTATTTACTTAACATTAAATCCCTTGATAGTTATAGAGTTCAGGAGACAGCATTATTTAAGAAAATAAATTAATATCTTGTGAAATTGAAAACGATCCCAGCACTCGAGAGCTAAACACAAAAACAGTAAAGTCAAAATAATACCAGCACAGTGGCTCAGTGGTTAGTACCTCTGCCTCTCAGTGCCAGGGACACACGCTCAATTCCAGTATTGGGTGACTGTGTGTGGAGTTTACACATTTTCTCCCAGTGTCTGCGTGGGTTTCTTCTGGGTGCTCTGGTTTCCTCCCACAGTCAAAAGATGTGCAGGTTAGGTGAACTGCCCATAGCATTCAGGGATGTTTAGGTTAGGTGCATTAGTCAGTGGAAATATAGGGTAGGGGAATGGGTCTGGATGGGTTACTCTTCAGAGGCTCAGTCATGTCCCCACAGTGTGGGGATTCTATGAGAATACTTTTATTAGTTTCACCTTGAAACTGAATGGGGGTCAAAATCTTGACCATTTCTTGCTTCTTCTGTCAAAACTGCACGAGCAGTGTCCCACAGAGAGCTGCAACAACACTGATTGGCTCTTGGGGTAGAGATTTGTATCGCTGCAGTCACCACTACTAAATGGTGGTGTGTGGAGGGAATGTTGTCAAGGGAGAGTTAAACAACAAATACTACTTCAGTATTTCTCATCTAACCAAAACACAAGCTGGACCGACCGATCCTCTACATTGTCGGGACAGACTACCTGAAGGTGCTGGGTATTTGGTTCAGAGGGGCTGGGGCGTCCACCAAGTCTTGGGAGGAATGTGTCACTAAAACAAGGCAGAAACTGGGCAGATGGGGGCACCGGTCACTCTCGATGGTGGGGTAAAAACTTGGTTATCAGGTGTGAGCTATTCTCAGGTCTGGCCTATTCCCTGAACCTGTGCCGCCGCAGTCACCCAGGCCATCTTCCACTTCATGTGGAGATCAAAGATGAACCGGGTCCGAAGGGACACAATGTACAAAGATCTGGACAAAGCGGGGGACAAACACACCCAGTGCTACCCTCACCCTGACGGCCACCTTTGTGTGTGGCTGCATCAAGCTGTGCGTGGATCCCTGGTACGCAAACACCAAGTGTCACTGTGTACTGAGGTTCTACCTATCCCCAGTGTTGCGAAGGATAGGCCTGGCCTCACAGCGTTGGAACACTCCAAGTAGTTGGACCGTTCCGTATCCCTTGTCCTTCATGGAGAAATTT
Source organism: Chiloscyllium punctatum (assembly GCF_047496795.1). Taxonomy (NCBI): domain Eukaryota; kingdom Metazoa; phylum Chordata; class Chondrichthyes; order Orectolobiformes; family Hemiscylliidae; genus Chiloscyllium; species Chiloscyllium punctatum. The sequence goes on from NC_092786.1 coordinate 61,422,738, forward strand.
GTGAAGAAAAACACCTTTGACCACAAGCCCATCAGGAAGTGGTCAGCATGTAGTGTCCTTGAGACCCTTCGGGAAAAGGAGAGGGCAGATCCTGTCGAGTGGTTACCTGGGCAGACTGTCAAAGTCATTTGGCAGAATGCCTCATCGCCAGAACTTTCCAACAAGCACCAAGACATGGCTTGGTTGGTGGTAAGGGCTCTGCCTATGAGATCCTTTATGCAGGCCCGGACTCTCCGAATCACCGCATGCTGCCCTCAAAGCTGCTGTGGAGGGGACAAGACTGTCACACACCTCCTTCTGGAATGTGCCTATGCAAAGGAAGTCTGGAGAGGAATGCAGTGGTGTTTGTCAAGGTTCATCCCGAGAAGCTCCGTTATGCAGGACTCCATGCTCTACGGTCTGTTCCCTGGGACACACGACAAGATGAACATCATCTGTGCCTGGAGGACTATCAACTTGGTGAAAGATGCTCTTTGGTGTGCTCGAAACTTGCTGATCTTCCAGCTGAAGGAGCTGACCCTGAATGAGTGTTGCGGACTAGCACATTCCAAGGTCCAGGACTATGTCCTGAGGGATGGGCTGAAGCTTGAGGCAGCTGCTACCAAGGTGCGGTGGGGAAAGACCACTATGTAAGGTCCTTCTGCTGAATAATAACAGGGGGCTCACTCACTAATTGGGCCCTGCTGATGCCTCAGCTAAATGCCAAGAAGTTGTTTGAAAATATAGAGAATGATGAACATCAAGGCTTATTGTGTTCTTTTTAAGTAAAGAGTATAGATCAGAATGGCTTCATTAACTGTACATCTACATAAAGACTTCTTTTTATGAATAAAATATAGTTTTTCAATAAATAAAAACAAAAACCAAAGAAAAGTCACTGTGAGGACCACAAGTCAGGGTAAGAGTGGTCTTGTCCAACTGCAGCTTTCTACAAGGGAGAGAGCAGATTAGTGAGTAGCAGGTGAGTCCTTGGAGCTTCCATCATTTATAGTCCTTTGTTTAGGCTTCAATCTGTAAGAGTAGTACACAGACCAGGAAAGAAGAGCCACAGATAACTGGATTTAATTGAATATAAAGTACTTTCCAAGGTTCAACTTTAAGAGGTGAATCATGGCAGGAGAGCTCAAAGTCTTGGTTTGCTCCTTTTACTCCATGTGACAGGCCCAGGACAGTTCCAGTCCCCCGGCTCAGTACGTGTGCAGGAAGTATCTCCAGTTACAGCTCCTGCAAGCTCGAGTTTCAAAGGTGGGGATACTGTGGAGCATCCGTAAGGCAAAGGATTTCATGGATCACATGTACAGAGAGGGGTGGTCACACCGCAGGCTCAGACTCTGCAGGCAGGAAGAGATTGGGTTACCATGAGATACAGCGAGAGAGATAGGCAGGTCGTGCAAGAATCTCCTGTGGCCATACACATATACTGTTCTGGATACTGTGAGGGGAATGACCTCTCAAGGGAAAGTAGCAGCAGCTAAACTCATTGCACCATAGTTGGTTCTGCTGCAGAGGAGAGGTGTAAAGAGTGTGCCAGGGCAATAGTTATAGGGGACACAATTGTAAGGGGAATAGACAAGGGTTTGTGTGGCCATAAACAAGGCTCCAAGATGCTACATTGTCTCCCTAGTGAGAGGGTCAAGGATAGTTCGGAATGGGTTCAGGACATTCTGGACGGGAAGGGTGAATAGCCAGTATTATGATACACATCATTACAAACAACATCAGTGAAGAAAGGAAGGTCTTAAAAGCAGAGTACAGGGAGCTAGGAAGGAAGTTAAGAAATCAGACCTCAAAAGGGTAGTGATCTCAGGATTACTACTGTGCCACGTGTGAGTCAGAGTAGAAATGACAGGATATGGTACACGAATACATGGTTGAAATGATGTCTCGGGGAGGGTTTCAGATTTTTGGGGCATTGGGCCAGTTCTGGGGAAGTTGGGACTGATGTCAGAGGAAGTATTTGCTAGAGCAGTTGGGGAGGGTTGAAATTTAAATGCCAGGCAGATGGGAACCTATGTAAGGAAGCAGAGAAGGAGGAGACAAAAAAAAAACTGCGGATGTTGGAATCCAAGATAGACAAACAAGAGGCTGAAAGAGCACAGCAGCAAGCCAGCCTTGCTGTGTTCTCTTGCATCCTGTTTGTCTATGTTGGGGGGAGGGGGGAGGGGGGGGGGGAAAAGCAAGGACAAAAACAAAATAGTAGCAAAGGGAATAAGAAAGAAGTGATCAGCATAGAAACCAAGGACAAAATTCAAACATGGTTATTGAGAAAAATATTGGGAGTGAGACAATGTTAAAAAGAAAAGCTTAAAGGCTTTGTACCTTAATGCTTGGAGCATTCACAATAAAGGTGGATGGGCTAATCATGCAGACAGATGTAAACAGGAACGATATAACTGGGATTACAGAGACATGACTGCAGGGTGAGCAGGGATTGGAACGGAATGTCACAGGGTATTCAGGATTGAGGAAGGACAGACAAAAGGGAAAAAAGGTGGTTGAGTGGCATTGTCGGTTGAAGTGAAGATTAACACAGTAGGGAGAAAGGTCTGACAACGTGGAGTCTGTATGGGTAGGGTTGAGAAATACCAAGGGGTTAAAAACTACTAGTGGGTGTTATATAGAGACCCCAAACTGCAGTGGTGACGTTGGGAAAGGTATTCAATGGGAAATTAGAGATGCATGTGATAAGCGAGTATCGGTGATCATGGACGATTTTAATCTGCACATAGTTTGGGCAAATCAAATTAGCCACATGCCGTAGATGAGGAATTCCTACAGTGTATACAACATAGTTGTCTTGACCACTATGAGGAGGAACCAACTAGAGAGCAGGCCATCTTAAGACTGGGTACTGTGTAATGAGAAGGGAATCATTGTGAATCTAGCTGTGAGAGAGCCCTTGGGATGAGCAACCATAACATGATAAAAAAAATTCTATCAAGATGGATAGTGGGATAGTTGATTCAGAGACTAGGGTGCTGAATGATAACAAATGAAACTATGAGGATATGAGATATGAGTTAAAGGGATGACAGTGGATCGGCAATGGCAAACATTCAAGCAACACATGGGGGAACCACAACAACTGTTTATCCCTGTCCAGCACAAGAGGGTAAGAGGGCCAATCCAGGCCTTACAAAGGAAATTAGTGATAGTATCCGATCCAAGGAAGAAGTATATAGATTGGCCAAGAAAGGTAATAGGTCTGAGGATGGGAGCAGTTTAGAATTCAGCAAGAAAGGAACAAGGGATTAATTAAGAAGGGGAACATACAGTACAAAAGTGAGCTTGTAGGGAATATAAAGACTGACTGACACTAAGAGTTTCTATAGATGCATTAAGAGAAAAAGATTGGTGAAGACAAATGTAGGTCCTCTACAGAAACTGTGGAATGTATAATAGGGGACAAAAAGAAAAATGCCTGAGCAACTGAACACATACTTTGGTTCAGTCTTCACAAACAGGATAAAAATCAGATACCAGAATTTGTGATTGCAAGATTTTGTGAGAGGGAAGAACGGACAGAGGTCAAGACTAGTTGAGAAACGTTGCTGGGATTCAAGGCAGATAAATCTCCATGGTTTGATAATCTACACGTCAAAGTACTTAAGGAAGTGGCTCTAGAAATAGTGGATGCATTGGTAGTCATCTTCCAGGATTCTATTGACTCTGGAACAGTCCCTACAGATTGGAGGGTAGCTAATATCACTCCAATATTCAAAAAGGGAGATAAAGTTTGCAAATGATACCAAGTTGAGTGGAAGGGTGAACTGTGACGAGGATACAGAGATCCTTCAGCATGATCTGGACAGAGAGGGTGAGTGGGCAAATCAATGGCAGATGCAGCATAATTTGGATAAATGGGAGGTTACTCACTTTGGAAGCAAAAACAAGGCGGCTGATTCTTCCCTGAAAGGCTGTACATTGGGAGAGGGGAGTGTGCAGTGGGAGCTGGGTGTCCTTGTGCACCAGTTGCTGAAGGTAAGCATGCAGGTGCAGCAGGCAGTAAGGAAGACAAATGGTATGTTGGCCTTCATTGTGAAAGATTACGAGTACAGGAGCAGGGATTTGTTGTTATAGTTATACAGGGCCTTGTTGAAGCCAACCCTAGAACATAGTGTGCAGCGTTGGTCTCCTTTTCTGGGGAAGGATGCTCTTGCTCTCAAGGGAGTGCTGCGAGTGTTTCCCAGGCTGATTCCAGGGATGGTAGGACTGACATGAGGAGAGATTGACTAGGTTAGGATTGTTTTCACTGGAGTTCAGATGAATGAGGTTGGTGGGGGGAGGTGAACTTCAGTGACTTATAAAATTCTAACAGGACTAGACAGGATAGGTGCAGGAGGATGTTTCCCACGGTGAGTGTGTCCAGAATCAGGGGTCACAGTCTGAGGATTCAGGGCGGATCATTTAGGACAGAGATGAGGAGACATTTCTTCACCCAAAGAGGGGTGAGCCTGTGGAGTTCATTACCAAAGGAAGTAGTTGATGCCAAAACATCGAATGTGTTCAAGAGACAGCTAGATATTGCACTTGGGGAGAATGGGATCATAGGTTATGGGGAGAAAGCAGGATGAGGCTACGTAGAGTTGGACAATCAGCCATGGTTGTGATGAATGGTGGAGCAGGCTCAAAGGGCCAAATGGCCTCCTCCTATCTTATGTTTCTATGCTGATTAGAATAATTAATCTTTGAAAAAATAAATTCAGAGAGTGTGATTTTAAAAAATAATCTAAATGTAATTTTCTTTTAGAGTCAGTGACTAAAGTTAGTCTTTACAAGTAAACACCCAAATAAAGTGGGAATTCTGGGCTTATACTGTGTTTATTAAAATAAAATTCAAGTTAAATGTCTTTACCAGAGAAATAAAAATAGATTTTTCCACTTACAAATGGCATTGTAGAACAGCCTAGAGACTAGAACACTTCATATTTTAACATAATTCATCTTTGTGTGTATTACACAAGTGTATAAATTGACGGGGCAGTTCAGAAAATCAGTGTTACACATTTTAAATTACCCAAATAAATATTTTCTATTTTACACAACTTATTTCACAATACATCAGCAATTTGAAATACTAATTCAAATAGGTCTAGTTTTTAAAATGTTTATTATTAGCCTTCCTTTGCTGTGCTTCTTTTGGTAAATCTTGACAATTAATTTCCTCCATTCTTCTAAGTACATCATTGTGTTTGCTCTAATTCATGCTCCTTTTCCATTAGACTAACCAGGAGTGTTTGTTTATTTAACATCTCACTGTGAACCTAAAACAACAACAAAATCACAAATTAACGTCACATATTCAGTTAGCTTTTATAAAAGCGTCACTGGAACAAGACTATGGTCAGTGTATGCACCCATTTCTTGATCCTTTAATTAATTCAGTTGATTTAAATTATGTGTCTTATTTAATTTTAGATAAAAGAAATAATCCAATTGAACTACCAACAACTGAAGTGAGGAGGCTCTCAAAGATTCTTTTCTGATTTATTAATGACTAGTACCAGCAGAAAGTGAACCAATTCATCCAAATTAAACAAACACATTTCTCTTTAAAGATGCTATCAGAATTTAGCTTGGATAAAAACTATTTTTAATTGTTTTAGCTGTAGTATAGTTTCAAAGTCAACTTACTTAGCCCAACTAAGAGTTGCCCTAGGAAGATGATTAAGCAGCTTTTGATTTCAGCTTTATAGAGGTATTTTCAGTGGCTGAGATAAGTGGTCACCTCCTCAGACACATGGAACGAGAAAACTCCCCTCCTCCTCGAGTCCAATGGCCTGCCATAACTTCCTACCAGATTTGCAGCTGGTTCCATGGTACAATCACAAGATGTGGAACTGGAGGAAGGTGTCTCAGGAAAGAATGTTAGAAAAGGGAGTAAAACTGGAGGTAATTCAAGAGACCTTGAACCATTAAGATTTGAAACCTTATTAGCAAAAGAAAAACCTCAGCGTGAAGGACAGCAATTAAACACCGAAAACAGCTTCCCCATCTACTCTGTCCGATGGTGTTTAAGTATTAGTGGATAGTTTTGAATGCTCAGTGTAATGGTCACTACATTTCATTAAATAAACCAGCCAAAAAACAAACTAGATTGTCCAGGATAAATGCACACTGCTCACAAAAAGCAGAGACTCTTTTTTGACTTAATGTCCTAATTAAACGGCACAAACTAATAAAACTACACAGGTCCTGTGGAAAGCTGTGCAGTGTACAGAGCTTATTTATGAAAGGAAGAAAGATGAATATTTGCTATCAAATCAATTATTTTGTTACAGTTTCCATTCCCTGCACAGCTACAGATGGACCAAGTAACAGTGAAAACAAGCAGAAGTATCCCTGAAACTGGCAGATGTTATACTAGCAGCTGTGGCTGATCAAATATGGCTGCTCTGCATGGATCTTCATTCTGTGTAGCAACAGATGGATGGAACCTGTGACAGAGGTTCTAAATGAAATTACTTTAATATTAGACTTGATTGTAATATATAGTATTGTATATCTACATATTAGCTCAAAAGCCTTGGACTCAGATCATGTAAAAATTTCGTCAACTACATCAGGGTGAACTGCTTGACACGTTCACTACTTACTGAACTCTGTGGTGTTCCAACAGAAAACAGAGCACCGAGTACAGGAGTTGGGAGGTCATGTTGCAGCTGTACAGGACATTGGTTAGGCCACTTTTGGAATATTGTGTGCAATTTTGATCTCCCTCCTATCAGAAGGATGTTGTGAAACTTGAAAGGGTTCAAAAAAGATTCACAAGGATGATGCCAGGGTTGGAGAGTTTAAGCTACAGGGAGAGGCTTAATTAGCTGGGGCTGTTTTCCCTGGAGCATCATAGGTTGAGGGGTGACCTTATAGAGGTTTATAAAATCATGAGAGGTATGGATAGGGTAAATAGACAAGGTCTTTTCTCCAAGGTGGGGGAGTCCAGAATTAGAGGGCATCATTTTAGGGTGGGTGAGGCAAGATTTAAAAAGGGACCTAAGGGACAATGTTTTCATATAGGTGGTGGTGCTTGTATAAAATGAGCTACCAGAGGAAGTGGTGGTGTCTGATACAATTACAACATTTAAAAAGGCATCTGGATGGGTACATGAACAGGAAGGGTTTAGAGAGATATGAGCCAAGTCCTGGCAAATAGGACTAGATTAATTTAGGAAATCTGGTCAGCATTGAGGAGTTGGACTGAAGGGTCTGCTTCTTTGTTGTACATCTCTATGACTCTAAATGACATGGAATTTCCAACTTATAAAACTGAATTCTCAAATGGAAAAAAATACTGACAGCACTTGGTTGAGGTCCATTTGCATGTGGAGAACAGCTCAATCAGAACTTTGAACTAAACAAGGCTGAATGACAACCAATGCCCATAGCTCACCCAGTTGGCAAGGTGAAAGAGAGTCAGCCATACACCAGCTGACCACCTATGGAAATGCTCACAGTTGTTCACGTATCTAGAGCACAGCAGCGATGGTTAGCTTCAAACTTTGCTAGTAACTGCTCTTAACGGTGAGCTGCATCAGATGGTAGCTATTCTGGAGGGAAACCAATCAAAATTGATCATAAACCCCTGGCTGAATATTTTACATCTATAATATATGGATAGTTTGAAATATGAGATAGAATGAATATTCTGTAAAATTAACTTTGATTACATTCAAAGAGACAGCTTTATATGGTTTAATTTGAAGATTATCACCCAAAGAAATTGGATGAAATCATAAATATTGGATTCAGTGTGTCCTAGTTATTCAAAGATAAAGAAAATGGAACTTTACATTCTAAGAAAAAGCACAGTTTGTTAGAATCAGAATATTGCAACTTAGAAAGAAGTCATTCTGCCTGTGACAATACTAGCCTCGGAAATGAGCTGTGTAACACTGCCCCTGACCAAACTTGCAACTCCTGACATTTAAGCTAATATTCTGGCTTCAAATACATGTCCAATCACCTATTGATATTTCCAATGGAATCTGCATCCACCAACAAATTAAGTAGTGTGTAGACCATTCAGTATGGCTGATCTGTGTGTTCCAAATTCCATGCTTCCATCTACCTCCTCTGAAGTTAGACTCCTGTGGAAATCCCAGAATTCCTAGGGAATCAATCTGCTGATGTTTTAAAATCAGTCAACAAATCCACCTCCAACATCTTCTGAGGCAGAATGTTCCAAATGCACACAAGACTCAGTATAAGTTACCCCTCAACAGTCTCGAAAGGCTAACAGCTCATTTTGGACTCACTCAAGAGAAAACATCCATGTACACCTTGTCAAGACCATTCAGATCATATAAACTTCAATTAGGTCACCCCACAGTCTTTTAAACTCAATTGGAAACAAGCTAAATTCTGAAGGGTTACCGGACTGAAACGTTAATTCTGCTTTCTTTCCACAAATGCTGCCAGACCTGCTGAACTTTTCCAGCTATTTCTGTTTTGATCCTTTCATGTTGAATTCCTCACAGCAAAGGATGTGAGTCACACACAAACACCTAAATCCCATTGAATTCTGCAGTGATTCTACAGATAGGCTTTGAGGAATTAAATAGCAAGTTGCTGCACAACTCCCAGTCTTGGACAGGTTATTGTAGACATGGTAATTACTATAATTAGTTCATTTAAGTTTTGTCAATGCTGACTTCCATGTGTTGATTCAGTGAGTGATGGTAATGCAACTGAATGTCAAAAGGAAGAGGGTGAATTCATTGTTGGAGACAGCAATTGTTGGGATTTCTTGGCAAAGAAAACCCTCGAGTGAACTCAAGGAGAAACTGATGTGAACGTTTGAAAGAATAAATGAAAAACCATTCAAAATTTCCTTAACAAGCTGCACACAAGACATCAGAAGCACCTGTGCATTAGTGAACTGACCACACCTGCCAGACATGCTGACCCCTGCAATATTATGCTTTATCCATTTGCCTTCAAAATAACTTATTTACCAAAGTGCTTTTCTTTTATTTAAAATCTCAAAAATGTGCAGATGACAAAGGTGAAAGGTTGAGCAATGAGCAGGATGCAGAGATGTTGCAGCGTGATTGCAACAAGCTGGCTGAGTGTACAAATACATGACATACGCAATGTGGATAAATGGGAAGATATCCACTTTGGCAGCAAAAACAGGAAGGCAGATTATTATTTGAATGGTTGTAAACTGAAAGCGAGGTATGTTCAATAAAATGTGGAGTCCTCGTGCACCTGTCACTGAAAGTAAGCATACAGGTGCAGAAGACAAACTGGTCATTGGCGTTTGTCATGAGAGGATTCGAGTATAGGAACAAGGACATCTTGCTGCAATTATACAGGGTGTTGGTATGGACATACCTGGATTTTGTATGCAGTTCTGGTATTATCTGTGGAAGGATGTTCTTGCTATAAAGGAGCAAAGGTTTCCCAATTTGATACCTGGGATTGCAGGACTAATGTATGAGAAGCGAGTGAGTCAGTTAGGATTGTAATCACTGGAATTTAGAACAATGAGGGGCCAATCTCATACAAACTAGTCAAATTATAACAGGACTAGATGGTTTACATACAGAAATGATAGTTGGGAAATCCTGATACTGGATTAGTGGTGCTGGAAGAGCACAGCAGTTCAGGCAGCATCCAACGAGCAGCGAAATCGACGTTTCGGACAAAAGCCCTTCATCAGGAATAAAGGCAGTGAGCCTGAAGCATGGAGAGATAAGCTAGAGGAGGGTGGGGGTGGGGAGAGAGTAGCATAGAGTACAATGGGTGAGTGGGGGAGGAGATGAAGGTGATAGGTCAAGGAGGAGAGGGTGGAGTGGATAGGTGGAAAAGGAGATAGGCAGGTCGGACAAGTCAAGGAGACAGTAACTGAGCTGGAAGTTTGAAACTAGGATGAGGTGGGGGAAGGGGAAAATGAGGAAGCTGTTGAAGTCCACATTGATGCCCTGGGGTTGAAGTGTTCCGAGGCGGAAGATGAGGCGTTCTTCCTCCAGGCGTCTGGTGGTGAGGGAGCGGCGGTGAAGGAGGCCCAGGACCTCCATGTCCTCGGCATAGTGGGAGGGGGAGTTGAAATGTTGGGCCACGGGGCAGTTTGGTTGATTGGTGCGGGTGTCTCGGAGATGTTCCCTAAAGCGCTCTGCTAGGAGGCGCCCAATCTCCCCAATGTAGAGGAGACCACATCGGGAGCAACGGATACAATAAATGATATTGGTGGATGTGCAGGTAAAACTTTGATGGATGTGGAAGGCGCCTTTAGGGCCTTGGATAGAGGTGAGGGAGGAGGTGTGGGCACAGGTTTTACAGTTCCTGCGGTGGCAGGGGAAAGTGCCAGAATGGGAGGGTGGGTCGTAGGGGGGTGTGGACCTGACCAGGTAGTCACGGAGGGAACGGTCTTTGCGGAAGGTGGAAAGGGGTGGGGAGGGAAATATATCCCTGGTGGTGGGGTCTTTTTGGAGGTGGCGGAAATGTCGGCGGATGACTTGGTTTATGCGAAGGTTTGTAGGGTGGAAGGTGAGCACCAGGGGCGTTCTGTCCTTGTTACGGTTGGAGGGGTGGGGTCTGAGGGCGGAGGTGCGGGATGTGGACGAGATGCGTTGGAGGGCATCTTTAACCACGTGGGAAGGGAAATTGTGGTCTCTAAAGAAGGAGGCCATCTGGTGTGTTCTATGGTGGAACTGGTCCTCCTGGGAGCAGATATGGCGGAGGCGGAGAAATTGGGAATATGGGATGGCATTTTTGCAAGAGATAGGGTGGGAAGAGGTGTAATCCAGGTAGCTATGGGAGTCGGGTGGGTTTGTAAAAAATGTCAGTGTCAAGTCGGTCGTCACTAACGGAGATGGAGAGATCCAGGAAGGGGAGCGAGGTGTCAGAGATGGTCCAGGTAAATTTAAAGTCAGGGTGGAATGTGTTGGTGAAGTTGATGAATTGCTCAACCTCCTCGCGGGAGCACGAGGTGGCGCCAATGCAGTCATCAATGTAGCGGAGGAAGAGGTGGGGAGTGGTGCCGGTGTAATTACGGAAGATCAACTGTTCTACGTAGCCAACAAAGAGACAGGCATAGCTGGGGCCCATACGTGTGCCCATGGCTACCCCTTTGGTCTGGAGGAAGTGGGAGGATTCAAAGGAGAAATTGTTACGGGTGAGGACCAGTTCCGCCAAACGAATGAGAGTGTCAGTGGAAGGATACTCTTGGGGACGTCTGGAGAGGAAAAAACTGAGGACTTGGAGGCCTTGGTCATGGCGAATGGAGGTGTAGAGGGATTGGATATCCATGGTGAAGATAAGGCGTTGGGGGCCGGGGAAACGGAAGTCTTGGAGGAGGTGGAGGGCGTGGGTGATGTCTCGAACGTATGTGGGGAGTTCCTGGACTATGGGGGATAGGACAGTGTCAAGGTAGGTAGAGATGAGTTCAGTAAACCAGGGGTCATAGTTTAAGGATAAACCTTTTAGGACTGAGATGAAGAGAAATTTCTTCACCCATTGAATGGTGAGCCTGTGGAATTCACTGCCACAGAAGGAGGTAGATTTAGGTTGTCTCCAAAGGGATCAAGGGATATGGGGGGACAACAAGATTATTAAGCTTGATGATCAGCCAAAAACGGATTAGTTGAGGGTCAAATGGCCTATTCGTGTTTCAAAACCGAAAGCCAATCGCTGCCTCTTTTCCTGAGTGCAGTGAGTTTGTGAGATTGTGTGTGTGTGTTATTGGGATATTTAGAGGGTTAAGTATTTATCCTTCTATCTTGATTGAATTTTTCAGAGGTGGTCACAAGTGTAGATGATGACAATGCATTTGACGTAATCCACTTGGACTTCAGCAAGGCTTTTGATAAGGTCCTACGTGGGAGATTGATAGCAAAGATTGGCTAATTGGCTGTTGGCAGGAAGTGGAGGGTGATGTTTTGGGACTATAAGTCCATGTGTCCTGCACCGGTGAAAGGGCTCTTACTGTTTGTGGTATGTATAAGTAATTTAGACTTGAATGTAGGAGAGTTGATCAGTATGTTTGAGAGATGACACAAATACTGGTCAGATGGTAAATAGTGGGGGAGGATCGCCTTGGATTACAGAGATACACAGATTGGCTGATCAGATGGACTGATCAGTTGCAAATGAACTTCATTCTAGATAAATGTGAGGTGAGTGACTTGGGCAGGTCAAAAAAGGTAAGGGAATACATGATGAACAGCAGGACCCTGGGGATCACCGAGGATTAGAGGGACCTTGGTGTGTCCATCCAACATTATATACCTATACCACTCCATAGGGGTAAAGTGGTTAAAGAAGCATTTGGATTACCTGTTTTTATTGGCTGAGGCAGAGTTTAAGAGCAGAGCAGTTATGCTGAAACTGAATGAAAAGTTAGTTAGGCCAGAGCTAGAGTAGTGTGTGCAATTCTGCAATTCACACGCTAGAAGGAATGTGATTGCACTGCAGACGGTGGAGATTTACCAGAGCTTTACTTGTGAACAGAGATTGGATAGATTGTGGTTATCTTCCTTGAAGCAAAGGAGATGGAGATCCATAAGAGGTACAGACAGTATAGAAATCCCCTCAGAAGGATAAATAATTGGGGTATGGATTTAAGGTAAGGGGCAGGAGATGTGAGGAAACTTTCTTTCAGCCAGAGGGTGGTGAGAATTTGGATCTTACTACCCTATAAAAGGTGGGAGAGGCAGAAAGCCTCATAACATTTAAGTATGATGTGGAGGTGCTGGCGTTGGATTGGGGTGGACAAAGTTAAACATCACAACACCAGCTTATAGTCCAACGGGTTTATTTGGAGGTGCTAGCTTTCAAAGCGCTGCTTCTTCATCAGGTGGTTATGAATCAGAATCATAAGACTCAGACTTTATAAGCAACAGGATTGCACTGTCATAGAATGTAATATTAAACAAATTAAGTTCAAGTCTTTCATCTTTTAGAATGATCATGCTAGTTTCAGTTTCTTCATATGTAAATCCCAGAACTTTTCTAAAGTTACATTCTCAACATAACGTTTACCAATAGGTGCCATCTCAGCTCAGATAATGCATTGAAGATGCGAAGTTAAAGTCTATGTCCCAATGTTATGTCAGACTAATTCTATTTCCAAAGTGGGATTTACAGAATCTTGCATGGATTTATGCAGTTTTTGAGCAAAATAAAATGTAATTCTGCAAGTACAAATTCACCCCACAAACTTATGCATGCTTGCAGGGGAGACCGAGGGAGTGCATGCATGTGCAGGTGTGAGTATAAGAGTGTGTATGTAGGTGTGTCAGTGTAATGGGGGAGAAGTCTGCATAGCTGCATAAATCCAAGAAAGATTCTGTAAATCCCACTTTAGAAATAGAATCAATCTGACCTAACATTGGGACAGACATACTTTAACTTCACAGTTTGAATGCATTATCTGAGCTAAGATGGCACCTATTATTAAAAGCTATCTTGAGAATATAACTTTAAAAAAGTTCTGAGATTTGCATATGAAGGAACTGAAACTAGCATGATCATTCTAAAAGAGGAAAGACTCAAGCTAAATTTGTTTAATATTACATTCCATGATACTGTAATCCTGTTGCTATAAATTCTATGTTTCTGCTCCTTCAGCAACCAGATGAAGAAGCAGCACTTAAAGCTAGTGCCTCCAAATAAACCTGTTGGACTATAGCCAGGTGTTGTGTAATTTTTAAACATTTAAATAGTATTTAAATTTTATGCAAAGGCATAAAAGGCTGTGGGCCAAGTGATGGAAAACAGAGTTAGATTTGTAATGTGGTTGCTTTTGCAGAGAGCAGATCTGATGGGCTGAAGGGCCTTTGGTTTTCCTATGCTGTAGACTTCTATGATTTTAGATGTAGGTTTGCTCGCTGAGCTTGAAGGTTCATTTCCCAACGTTTTGTCACTCTACTAGGTAACATCTTCAGTGGGTCTCAGGTGAAGCATTGTGAAACATTCCTTTCTATTTATACGTTTGGGTTTCTTTGGGTTGGTGATGTCATTTCCTGTGGTGAAGTCACTTCCTGTTCCTTTCCTCAAAGGGTGGTAGATGGGGTCTAACTCAATATATGTTTGTTGATAGAGTTCCGGTTGGAATGCCATGCTTCTAGGAATTCTCATGCATGTCTTTGTTTGGTTTGTCCTAGGATGGATGTGCTGTCCTTCCTCATCCATATGTAAGGATTCTAGTGAGAGAGGGTCATGTCTTTTTGTGGCTTGTTGATGTTCATGTATCCTGGTGGCTACTTTTCTGCCTGTTTGTCCAATGTAGTGTTTGTTACAGTCCTTGCATGGTATTTTGTAAATTACATTAGTTTTGTTTGTTGTCTGAATAGGGTCTTTCAAGTTCATTAGCTGCTGTTTTAGTGTGTTGGTGGGTTTGTGGTCTACCATGATGCCAAGGGGTCTGAGTAGTCTGGCAGTCATTTCCAAGATGTCTTTGATGTAGGGGAGAGTGGCTAGGGTTTCTGGATGTGTTTTGTCTGTTTGTTTGGGTTTGTTGGTGAGAAATTGGCGGACTGTGTTCATTGGATACCCATTCTTTTTGAATACACTGGATAGGTGCTTTTCTCCAATTCAGGAGCTGGATATCGGTTCTTTGCAGTAATCCTTACTATAAGGCTGAAAAAAAAATCAGTTTACTCTTGCTCCACCGGTTGCTGTAAGCTGGAACTTTTAATTAAAAGACAGTGACCTTTCAAAAGCATGAATCAGTTACCATGTTTCTCCTGCAAACTGGTGAGTGCATATGGAGAAGGAATGACACGAAGCAATATTGTGATCCACACAAAACCATCTCAGAAGATCATGTGAACAGAGACCATTGAACTGCGTACCCAGTTTTCCTTCCATCCATAATCCCAAACTTTCTCCCCTGTCTGCATGCATGTGTGTATACATTGACACAACGGGAAGTTTATAAGGAGACAAAAGTTTTAACTAGTAGAATTATATGTCAACTATTCATAATTGTTTACCTGCAGCTAGAGGTAATGAATAGTAATCCTTGTAAAGTACAGAAACATGGTCCATGCTTTCTGTGAACCTGGATCAGAAAATCAGGGGAGTTGAAGAATTGTGTGTATTTTTAAAAAACTTTAAAATTTTTGTGATGACTCCAGAGGTAGCAGGGCTTGTTTCTCAGCGCACTACCCCAGTGAGATATAACAGGATTTTAGACTTTAAATACCATCAGTCATGGTGGGATTGAACTAGTCCCAAGAACATTACCCTGTGCCTATACTACTAGTCCACAGTACATATTAGGTTACCAATACATCACTTTCTCACTCCAATTCCCAGTAAGATTTGTATCCAGGTTTGTCAGGCACAATTATCTTTTCTAATTCTTAAACATTCCCAGTTTTGAAATGATTATCAGACAGCTTGCAGAGACCAAAGAGCTGAATTTTAAAACTAGAGCTCACACTGGTGATACAATTCATTGGTTTGATCAATTCCATTGTGGCTGAGATTTGGGAGTTCAGCAATGTCACAGAGGGGCAAGGAGAACATTTCAGTACTTGCACAGAACAAGGGGAAGAGATGAGTTTTGCTCATTTTTGCTCTGCACTAAACTGGATGCCAGAAAACTGATGCCATTTTCAACTGTTACAGGGGCTAGGAATGGAAGTATAATTATCCATTTCAAGATTCATTTTCAGACATAATGGCATTCTTAAAACTAGGAGCAAGGTGGCTATACAAAAACCATTTGATGCTGGTTCTGGGACCATCACCACAACAAAGGGCCCCTTCACCCTCCCACTGGGAGCCCAACTGTTGGGGTACCTAAACAAAACACAGCATTGCGACTGACCTGACCACAGAACTACCAAATAGGAACAGTTTTGCTCTGCTCCAACTTTACCAACCCTACAAGATCACCCCAGAGGTTTTAGTGTTTACAGTCAAATACACTGAACACAACAAAAAAAAAATGCTGATCCTTTGTTCATGACCCTGCTCACATCATGTAGCAGTTTAATCAGAGACCTGAAGGGAAGTTTGAGAATTACTTCAGAAATGGGAGTTATGGTGCTGGTGGACATGACCCTCTCCTTCACCCAAACCTGTTTTCTCAACTGTAGAAATATATGGAACATCATGGAAATATGCTTTTAATGTATACAATAATTGTCTAGTTGTCAACAGTCCATCAATTCAAGGATGACGCTCTTTTAGGGTCTCTGCTAGGAGTCTTCAGTTGAGTAAACAGACAGATCTAGGGCAAATGGTACAGAACAGAGATAGTGGGACCTGGATGCACAACATTTGCTTCTCTTTCCCGGTCTCAATTTATCACCATAAATAGCAAGTATTTGCAAAGATTGCTTATATTGATATGGTGTCTCACACTTTGATGTGCAAGACAACAATTGACAGAATTTAACAGAGGAAAACATTACTGGCAGCATGACATGAGTCTTGGTAGTGTAAATGATGATTATAGGATACAATGTATGCAGCACAGTAAATGGATTCCAGCCAATGTGGCACCATGAGATAATGGCAGAAAGAAACTGGCCTTTGGAGTGCTTCAGATTATTAATAAAGGATACAGTTTCTCAGATCTGATGTGATTCAAGATTAGAGTTAAGATTATGCCTCAGTCTGAAAAGGTTGCCTTCTTTCTTACCTCAATTTCTGTGGCCTCTGCATGATTTTCAATTATCTCCACATATTGCCTCTTTATCAATGGTTCCTCAGTAACCACTGTCTCTTCAGCAATGTCAGTTGCTGGAACAGTCAAAACTAGAACACAGAAAAAGGTTACAAAAGAGAGAAAAAATACTCAGAAATAATTCAAGACAGGTCGACGATGGTCGAGTAGTGGATATGGTGTACATGGACTTCAGCAAGGCATTTGATAGGGTTCCCCAAGGTAGGCTCATTCATAAAGTCAGGAAGTATGGGTTACAGGGAGATTTGGCTATCTGGATTCAGAGCTGGCTGGCTGACAGAAGGCAGAGTGTGGTTGTAGAAGGAAAGTATTCTGCCTGAGGGTCAGTGTTGAGTGGGGTCCCTCAGGACTCTGTTCTCAGGCCTCTGCTCTTTATAGTTTTTACTAAATGACTTGGATGAGTAGGTGGGGGGGGGGGGTTAATAAATTTGCAGATGACACAAAGGTTGGAGGTGTCATCGATAGTATAGAGGGCTATTTGCAGGCTGCAGAGCTGGACTGAGAAATGGCAGATGGAGCTCAACCTGGATAAATGTGAAGTGATGCATTTTGGAAGGTCAAACTCGAAAGCTGAATATAGGATTAAAGACAGGATTCTTGGCAGTGTGGAGGAACAGAGGGATCTTGGTGTGCAAGTACATAGATCCCTCAAAGTTGCCACCCAAGTGGATAGGGTTGTTAAGAAAGCATATGGTGTTTTGGCTTTCATTAACAGGGGGATCGAGTTTAAGATCCGCAAGGTTTTGCTGCAGCTCTACAAGTCCTTGGTGAGACCACACTTGGAATATTGTGTCCAGTTCTGGTCACCCTACTATAGGAAAGATACAGAGGCTTTGGAGAGGGTGCTAAGGAGGTTTACCAGGATGCTGCCTGGACTGGAGGGCTTGCCTTATGAAGAAAGGTTGAATAAGCTCGGACTTTTCTCTCTGAAGAGAAGGAAGAAGAGAGGAGACCTGATCGAGGTGTACAAAATAATGAGAGAAATAGATAGAGTCAACAGCCAGAGACTCTTCCCCAGGGCAGGATTGACTGGTACAAGTAGTCATAGTTTGAAAATATTAGAAGGAAGGTATAAAGGAGACGTCAGAGGTAGGTTCTTTACGCAGAGAGTTGTGAATACATGGAATGCGTTGCCAGCTGTTGTGGTGGAAGCAGAGTCATTAGGGATATTTAAGCGACTGCTGGACATGCACATGGAGAGCAGTGAGTTGAGGAGTATGTAGGTTAAGTTATTATATTTTACATTAGGATTAAATCTCGGCACAACATTGTGGGCCAAAGGGCCTGTTCTGTGCTGTACTTTTCTATGTTCTATGTTCTAATGTTCAGAAATATTAGCACTTGACTTCCTTTATTTTAAAATGGTTGCAAGTTAGAGTTCAGCTAAACTGAACTTTAAATACTTTATATACTGAAATGCTTAATGTGCAGAGTGATCTCTAAAAAAATTCTCTGAAACATTCAAGTGCATTTTCTCAGTAATCAGCAAGTGTAGCCATAGAATGAACTGGAAGCTCAAGTTCAGGGTGTAACAGTGCCTGCTCTACCCGTTCAATTATCTGGGAATGCCCAGCTTTGTAATATTTACCTTACATATATAACCAAAGAAAGAATACTGGAAAAACAAACACAATCAACTTTTCCTCACACTAGTATTTTATCCATAGAATCCCTACAGGGGGAGGCCGTTCAGCCTATCAAGTCTGCACCAACTGTCTGAAGAAATTCCCATCCAGATCCACCACAACTTCCAAGGGGTTTTTACCATGACTAACCCCCCTAGCCTCCAAATCCATGAACACTATGAGACAAGTTACCATTTCCAATCCACCTAACCTGGACATCTTCTGACTGTGGAAGAAATCAGAGCACTCTGCAGTAACCCATGCAGACACAGGGTGAACATGCAAACTCTACACAGTCACCCAAGGCTGGAATTGAACCCAGCTCCCTGGTGCTGTGAGGCAGCAATGCGAATAATTACTCACCTTGTTGTCCATCTTGCATTGTGACGATGATTGGTTGATTCAGGCCATCACTGGCTGCCTGTAAGTTGCTCAGTTGAACATCATCAGTAACGATGGTAATCACTTGCTGACCTCCACTGCTGACCACTTGTTGAATTGCACTATCCACTGAGTCTGCTGTCACTACTTCTTCTGTGGCAACTGCTGAAGTAAAGCAAAAATAGTATTCATTTATAATCTCAAATTTTGGAAACTGCTGCTTCCGACCTGGAGATTTCAGGTAACAATAATCAAAACCTAGCAATTCTTTTTATTAACTAACTTTGGAGAAACAGCCAAGTAAAGTTTTCAAGAAGACTGGAAACTGTTACTATTACTTAAATACTGCAGAAACCTGACTTGAATTTGTTTTCCTCAGATTCTGGTATCTGTCAATGTATGGCTTGCAGTAATCCAGCTTTGTCAACTGGAAAATGAGAGGGAGAGAAATCACGTTCTGTTCTTTGTCTCGAGGATTAGCCTTTTTTAAGATAAAGAGAAAGCACGCTGTTGAGAATCTTATGTTTTGTGTGTGTGGAAATAAGGGAAATAGTTTTGATTCCAGACCATGACTTAGATGTTAGTAGCAGTTGCCATTTGCTTTAGAAACAACTTTTATTTAATTTGAGTTTATTAAAGAAACCTGATGGATATTTATTCTGGATATTGGTACAAGAGAAGAAATGACCATTTTGATAACTGAATCAACACATTCACACTAATGGTATAACTGGAAGAGTAGTAAATTGGACTAGTCATAAAAATACTGCAACTGCAAAAGCAGGTCAGAGACTAGGAATACTGTAGAAAGAAACTCACCTCCCGACTCCCCAGAGCCTGTTTATCATTTACAAGGCACATGTCAAGTGGGTTATGAAATAGTCTCCACTTGCCTGGACGGGTGCAGCTCCAAAAACACTCAAAATAACTTGACACTATCCAAAACAAGGCAACCCGCTTGATTGGCGCTACATCCACAAACATTCACTCCCTCCACCACTGATGCTCAGTAGCAGCACTGTGTACTACCCGCAAGATGCACTGCGATAGTTAAAGTTAAAATTAACTAAAGTTTTTTCCAACTGCAACATGACCTGCCAATGTTTGTACAGTCCGTTCTTCTATAACGTGATGGTTGCTGTCTTGTGCAAGCCTGCGTTTAGGAAAATCGCGCTTTAGATGTAATATTACAGCCAACACGCATTTTAAAAGTTCACGCTTTAGAAAAAGCATCCTCAATTTGTCAATGTTGCAGTGAAATCATATTGACGAAACATGCATTATAGCAGAGTGACCTGAACCCGGTCTTGACCAACAAAGGCAAGCATGCCGTTTGCCTTCTTCACCACCTTATCTACTCACGTTGACAATTCCAGGGAACTGTACATCGAGATTCCTTTATATGTTAATGCTTTTAAGGGTTCTACCATTTACTGTGTACTTCCCCCTTGTCATATCTTCCAAAATGCATCACAACCAGATTAACTCAATCTGCTATTTCTCTACCAGAATCTCCAGCCTATCCACATTCTGCTGTATCCTCTGGTAATCCTCATTAGTCACACCACCCCCAATCTTTGATTTGTCTTCAAAGTTCCGAATCACACCACCTACATCTCCTCCAGATTATTTAAATATACTACAAATCACAGGGGTCCTAACACTGACCCCTGCAGCTCACCACTGGTGACAGATCTCCAGTCAGGAAAACACCCTTCTGCTGTTATTTTGTTTTCAATTTCGAAGCTAGTTCTGCATTTATCTGACTTCACACTACAGGTCTCGTGTGACTTCACCTTGTGTAACAGCCTGGGAGAAAGTGAGGACTGCAAGTACAGAAGATCAGAGCAGACAGTGTGTTGCTGGAAAAGTACAGGTCAGGCAGCATCCAAAGAGCAGGAGAATCAATGTTTCGGGCAAAAGCCCTTAATCAGGAATTCCTGATGAAGCAAAATGTTGATTCTCCTGCCTCGCAGATGCTGCCTGACCTGCTGTGCTTTTCCAGTACCACACTCTCGACTTCTGTAACAATCTGCATTACGGACCTTGGCACAAGCCTTGCTAAAATCCATATAGACAACATCTATTGTCCTGCCATCAATCATCTATGTCACTTCCTCAAAAAACTCAATCAAGTTTGAAACACAACCTCCCATGCACAAAGCTGTGCTGCCGATCAAAAGTACTTACCCTGTTCTAGGAAATAACCCCACATACACTATGATCTCATTTTCTAGGCTGCCTTTGCCAATCTGACTTTTCCAATCAACATGTTGATCGAAGACACCAATAAGATCACTGTGGTACATTTCTTGCATGGCACAATTACCTCTATCCTGTTTGTTCTACACTGTAACTACTGCAATAATACCTATAAAGGAGTGTAGAAAAGATGTCTTACCTTTAGTATTTCTTATCTCTACCAGAGTCAGATGTAAAATATAATTGAGAACCAAGAACAATTCATAAAGGTGTTGGTGGCAGGCAGCCAACATAAAACATGAATCTTAAAGTATTCTATATGCAAATCAACAATAAAAAGGATGGTAAAAGGAACAGCAGGGACAATTAGTGATCAAAAAAGTAGACATGGAGATAAGAAGTTGGCTGAGGTATTAAATGAATACTCTGCACCAGTCATTTTAAAAAACAAAAGGAGGTAGATGCTACCCAGGCCATGGTGACAGAAGAGGAAGCTCTATCAACAGAAGAGTTAAAAATTGATAAGAAGGATGTGTTGGACTGGCTGTTCGTACCCAAAGCTGGTAAGGGACTGGGACTGGCTGAGATGCATCCAAGAAAATTGAAGGAATCCACAGTCAAAATTGCAGGGGCGCCAGCAATAACCTTACAGTCTTTCCTAGACCTGACAAAGGTGCCAGAAGACTGCAGATTGAAGACTATACATGCTTGTTTGAAAAAGGTTGTAAGAATAAGGTCATTTATTACACACCAGTTTAATTTTGGTGGTGGGGAAGCTTCTAGAAATAATTATGTGGGACAAAATTGGTAGTTGTGTGAAAAACGTTAAGCTACTTTCAGAAGCTGATTGGAGTCAACTGTTTTCAGGTAAGGGGATGACTGACAAGTGAGAGGCTTTCAAAAGTTAGATAACAAGAGTTTAGAGGCATTATAGAATCAGAGAGATGTACAGCATGGAAACAGACCAGTCGGTCCAACCTGTCCATGCCGACCAGATATCCCAACTCAATGTAGTCCCACCTGCCAGCACCCGGCCCATATCCCTCCAAACCCTTCCTATTCATATACCCATCCAAATGCTCCTCAAAATGTTGCAATTGTACCATCCTCCACCACTTCCTATGGCAGCTCATTCCATACCCGTACCACCCTCTGTATTAAAAGGTTGCCCCTGAGGTCTCTTTTATATCTTTCCCCTCCCACCCTAAACCTATGCCCTCTAGTTCTTGACTCCCCGACACCTGGGAAAAGACTTTGCCTATTTATCCTATCCATGCCCCTCAATTTTGTAAACCTCTATAAGGTCACCCCTCAGCCTCCGATGCCCCAGGGAAAACAGCCCCAGCCTATTCAACCTCTCCCGATAGCTCAAATCCTCCAACCCTAGCAACATCCTTGTAAATCTTTTCTGAACCTTTTCAAGTTTCACAACATCTTTCCGATAGGCAGGAGACTAGAATTGCACGCAATATTCCAACAGTGGCCTAACCAATGTCCTGTACAGCCGCAACATGACCTCCCAACTCCTGTACTCAATACTCTGACCAATAAAGGAAAGCATACCAAACGCCTTCTTCACTGACCTATCTACCTGCGACTCCACAAGAAGGGTAAGGCTGGTAAGAATAGGAACAATGACGGAATACAAATATTAAGGCTCTGGTCAAGAATTTTAAAAAATCATATTAGGTATAGACAACTGAGATCAAGTGAATCTCTTGAAGAGTATAAAGAGTGTAGGGGCATTCTTAAGAGGGAAGTCAGGAAGGCAAAAAGGGGACATGACAAAACCTTAGTAGATAAGGTTAAGGAGACTTGACAAGTACATTAAGAGCAAAAGAGCAATTAGGGAGAGAATAGGGCCCTTAAAGATCAATGAGGTCATCTATATGTAGAACCACAGGAGTTGGGAGAGATATTAAATGAATATTTTGCATTAGTTTTTATTGTGGAGACAGACATGGTGGCTAAGGAACTCAGGGATGCCTTGAAAATAGTCCTCATTACTGAAGAGATGCTGCTGGAGATCTTAAAACACAAAGATAGAAAAATCTCCAGGGCCTGATCAAGTGTATCCCAGGACATTGTGGGAAGTTAGGGAAGAAATTGCAGGGTCCCTAGCAGAGATAGGGGGAGGTGCCAAAGGACTTGAGGGCAGTTAATGTTGTGCCTTATTTAAGAAATACTCTAAGGAGAAGTCTGGGAACTATAGACCAGTGAGTCTGACATCAATAGTGGCTAAGTTGTTGGGGAACATTCTGAGAAGTGCTGGACTTTTTACCTCTTTACTTCTCAAATTATTTTTCCTAAGAACCTGTACTCAAAGCATCTAAGACGGCTCCATAGGTGGCAATTTTCACTATACTCCCATCAATGAATGAGACAATAAAACTAATTCAAGTCAATTGGTGGTATAGTCAACTGTGAGGGTGCTTATCTAAGATTACAAAAGGATCTTGATCAATTGGGCCAGTGGCTGAGGATTAGCGGATGGAGTTTAATTTGGATAAATGTAAGGTATTACATTTTGGTAAACCAATTAAGGGCAGGACTTGAACGGTTAATGGCAGGGTCCTGGGTTGTGTTGTCGAACAGAGACCTCGGTGCTCAGATACAAAGCTTTTTGAAAGTTGCATCACAGGTATTTAGGGTTAAGAATGTATTTAGCATGCTTGCCTTCATTGCTCAGACCTTTGAGTATAGCTGTTGACCGTTGAGGTTGTGTAGGATGTTGGTGAGGGCTCTTAGAGAGTACGGTGTACAGTTCTAGTTGCCCTACTATAGGAATGATATTATTAAATTGGAGAGGGTTAGAAAAGATTTACCAGGATGTTTCTGGGACTGGAGGGTTTGGGTTATAGGAGAGGCTGTGACTTATTTTACTGGAGCATAGAAGGTTGAAGGGTGATCTTATAGATGTTTATAAAATCATCAGGGACATTTATGAGATAAATAGCAAATATCTTTTCCCTAGATATGGGGAGTTCAAAGCTAGGGTGACGTGTTTTTTTGTTAAAAAGGTGAGCGGAGGAAGATTAAAAAGGGACCTGAGGGGCAATGTTTTTCCACACAGAGGGTGGTTCGTATGTCAAATTAACTGCCAGAAGAACTCAGATGCAGGTACTACTAAAACATTTAAAAGACATTTGGACAGGTACATGAATAGAAAATGTTTAGAGGGATATGGACAAAATGCAGGCAAGTGGGACTAGTTACCCTGCAGGTCCTTTCAAAATCTTCCCCCCCTCGCTTTAAACTGATGCCCTCTAGTTTTGGACTTCCCTACCCTGGGGAAATAGACGTTGGCTCCTGACCCTATCCATGCACCCCATCATTTTATAAACCTCAATAAAGTTACCCCTCAGCCTCTGACGCTCTAGGGAAAAAAGGCCCAGCCTATTTGCCTCTCCCTATAGCTCAAACCCTCCAAATCTAGACAACATCCTTTAAGTAGTTTCTGCCCTCTCTCAAGTTTAATAGCATCCTTTGTATAGAAGGCCAACTGGAATTATATGCAGTATTCTGAAAGTGGCCTCACCAATGTCCTGTACAGTCGCAACAGAATAGCCCGACTCATTTACTCAATGTACTGACCAATAAAGGCAAGCATACAAAATGTATTGTTCCAAAAAAGGCACACTTTTTAAAATCATGAATCAATCAACACACCACTTCCCTGTGATGTCAATATTTATTTGTTTTCCCAAATAATAGACCCCTAAAGCTGCAGCTATTAAACTAGAACTCCCCTCCCTTTGCTCAGTTCAATTTGAAGAATATAGCCTTATAAACTATAAATGAGAAAACGACCTTACAAACAATGAACAAAAACAAACCAGAAAGTATCTTTGTCCCTCTGCATCAAATTCACATGATGCTCCAAATTTCCAGAAACAGTGCCTGGCTGTGCCTTACTCAGGTATGCTCTCTCCTGACTGCTCATGAAACTTAGTGATGTTCCCTCCTGACTTTTCTATCTATGCTCCTCAATTTTACACATCTCAATCATGACTCCCCTTTGTCTACCCTGCTCCAGGGAAACATGCCCAGTCTATCCAATCTCTTTCTTTAAACTTTCCAGACCAGCAACATCCTAGCAAATCTCCTCTGTCCCCTGTCCAGTGCAATCTTATAATGTGGATTCCAGAACTGCACACAACTGTTTTGGCCTCAACCATTTTCTGTGGTACAGAATTCCACAGGTTCACCACATTTTGGATGAAACAATTTCTCCTCATCTCAGCATTATCTTTCCTACATTTACCCAATCTAATCCTGTTGGAATTCGATAGGTTTCTAGGAGATGCACACTCAATCTTTTAAGCTCCAGTGAATAGAAGTCTTAATTGATTCTTTATCTCTCTTCATAGATTATTTGAATAAAATAGCAGATAAGCAAGTCTGCTTAAAGAAGAACCCCAGTATCTCTCAGTGGGCTGGAAATAGATGAAGCACAGTTTTTAATCTATAAAGGCCATCCTCACTTATTTCTTAAGTGCAGAGACTGCTCATCATATTTACTCTCAAAGTGAGGTCCATTCACTTCTGAATCAGCAGGCATATAGGTGTCCTCATCATTCGAAAGTCTGGTATTCGCAAACGAAAAGCAAGCCCTTCTGTAACTCCTCACTGTGTAAAAACCAAGGGATGGATTAGATCATTTTCAATATGAGTGTGCGAACTAAACTATATTGTTAAGACTTACATTAGTAAAACTTCCTTTCTTAAACTATTTAGTATTTTTTTCAGGTAAAAAAAAAGATAACAATGCTACAATACAACATTTAATTCTCATACCTACTCAGAAAACTACACTATTGAGACTGTCAAATCTAATCTATGGCATATGTGAAATGAAAATTATGTAACTCTAACGGACGGAAGAGAATGTTACACTAAAATAATTTATTGAATATAGCAAAAAAAAATGCAAAAGAAAAACTAAGAAGTTTTACTTTGTGAAGTCTGAATGGTTTCCTCAGACATAGCCCAGGACATTTAGAATCATAGAGATGTACAGCATGGAAACAGACCCTTCAGTCCAACTTGTCTACACTGACCAGATATCCCAACACACTCTAGTCCCACCTCCAGGACCTGGCCCATAACCCTCAAAACACTTTCTATTCATATATTCCTTGGGGCAGCATGGTGGCTCAGTGGTTAGCACTGCTGCCTCACAGCGCCAGGGACCCAGATTCGATTCCAGCCTCGGGTGACTGTTTGTGTGGAGTTTGTACATTCTCCCTGAATCTACGTGGGTTTCCTCCCACAGTCCAAAGATGTGCAAATCAGGTGAATTGGCCATTCTAAATTGCCCATAGTGTTCATTGCATTAGTCAGAGGGAAATTGGTCTGGTGGGTTACTCTTCAGAGGGTCAGTGTGGACTTGGTGGGCCGAAGGGCCTGTTTCCACGCTGGAGGGAATCTAATCTAATCATATATTCCTGTTTTGTTATTTGAATATATGCAGCAGTGTTAAATTTAGTGAGGAAAGATAATTTATTAAATGTTTGCTATCATGGAATATCTGGTTATTTAGTGATCTATATTACGACAAAGAAATTCATTACCCATTTCTAAATACTATTTACACATATGAAGCATCTTAACATTCCATTGGTTAACAGCATAAATTCAAATGTGCCTTTCAACTATATTAAATCTTTCAAAGAAGGAGATTTAAATGAAGATATAGAGAAGGCTGTCCCTTACGCATGTGACTCATCAACTAAAGGTCAAAGATTTAAAAATCATTGACAAATATTCTAGCTGGGACAGGAGGAGAAACCTTTTAGTGTTGTCTGGATCTAGAATGATTTACCCCAGAAGAAAAGCTGGAGGTGACAGATACAGGATCTGAAAAGGGTGAGGAACCAAGGACAAAGATGTCACACCAGGCGTTGCTACTGACTAAAACAGCGAGCGCAATATGTTAAGTAATCGTCTTTATTGCCAATTTACATCATCATACAATTACATTACATCCCTTACAGTGTGGAAACAAGCGCTTTGGCCCAACAAGTCCACATTGACCCTCCAAAGAGTAACCCACCCAGACCCATTCCTCTGTCCTACATTTACCCCTGACTAAGGCACCCAACACTATGGACAACTTAACATGGCCAATTCAGCTGACTTGCACATCTTTGGACTGTGGGAGGAAACTGGAGCACCTGGAGGAAACCCACACAGACACTTGGAGAACATGCAAACTCCACACAGTCACCCAAGGCTGGAAATGAACCTGGTTCCCTGGCGCTGTGAGGCAGCAGTGCTAACCCTTGAGCCACATATGCAAAGCCCAAAAGCTACATTAAAGCTTAAACTTAGCTACTAAAGTGCAAGGATTTGAATAAATTACACCTAAAAAGATATTTAGCAGATATTATTTTCCTCAAGGGGTACTTTTTTCAAGTTTTAAATTGCAGCCAGGAGACAATATAAAGGTAACCATGTACAAAAAGCTCTTACAAATGCTAAAATGGTTCTACATTGCTGTTCTCAGGGAAACATTTCAAGACATGGACACTGTTCTGCACTGTGACTATTAACATGCAGGAGACCCCACTTACTGTACTTTACCTCTGTAAAACGCAGCACTAATTGCTGGCATTAGTTAATAAAAAGACAGACCCCATTGTACTTTAATGGCTAGCAGCACCACTGCAACAAAGCAGCCCTTACAGTCACCTGAGAACAACTAGGAAAAGGTGAACCTGTGGAATTCTCTGCCACAAGAAGTGGCTGAGACCAAAACATTAAATGTTTTCAAGTAGTAGTTAGATAAAGTCCTAAGGGCTACAGGAATCAAAGTGTATGGAGCAAAAGCAGGAACTGGGTTCTCAGCTGAATGATCAGTCATGATCATATTGAATGGCAGAGCAGGTTTGAAGGGTGAAATAGCCTATACCTGCTCCTATTTTCTATACTTTTTTTTAAGATTACTTACAGTGTGGAAACAGGCCCTTCGGCCCAACAAGTCTACACCGACCCGCCGAAGTGCAACCCACCCAGATCCATTCCCTTACATTTACCCCTTCACCTAACACTACGGGCAATTTAGCATGGCCAATTCACCTAACCTGCACATTTTTGGATTGTGGGAGGAAACTGGAGCACCTGGAGGTAATCCACGCAGACACAGGAAGAACGTGCAAACTCCACTCAGTCAGTCAGTCACCTGAAGTGGGAACTGAACCCGGGTCTCTGGTGCTGTGAGGCAGCAATACTAATGACTCGCCAGCCACACCTACATAAGAATTATCGTATATACTCATGTAAAAGTCAATTCCTTAATTTTGGCCAAAAAATCTTGAATTTTCCATATATCTCGTGTAAAGGTCGACCCTACTATATTGCATTATAAATATCTTACAAAGAAAACTGCATGTTCCTATTAACCCACTTAAACGAAACTGCATTCATTCATTCATACCGGTAACTCTACTCATCACTCTTTGTTTACTATACTAAACTGCATCTCTGTTCATTCATAACTCTACTTACTGCACCTGGTTTACTACAGCACGCTTTGATTGATTCATTCATTCAGACCGGTCCTAAGTCTATCAGTACTTATCACACTTTGTTCACTATGTATTCAAACGTTAATATCGTTAAAATGTCAATTATTTTAATTGCACCATCATATCAGAATAAAAGTGAGACATATTAGCTACATATATCTTTAATTCTTTGACAAATGTGTTAATGTTGCTGAGGTTCATAACGTATGAGAGTAAATGGGAAGGAAACAAAAAGAATTTGGCAGGAAAGTTCAAGGTGTTTACACATTCAGAATTTAATAAATGTTTCATTTTAAGTGTGCCATTATAGCAGGCCATGACAATGTTGAACAGTGTGATTTTGCAGGATTTCAATAATTCTTTGGCATGTTAAATTTTTATACTGGTATTTATAAATAAACTTTTACTATCAGCAATTCATTCTTGTTTCTCTTGCTTTTATCCAGTAATTACTTTTACCATAATTCATTTGTGTTTTTCTTCTTTACCCAGGATTAGTTGTGCTTTCAAATTGACTTCTGCAGAGGAACCTCGATTATCCAGCAAGATCACAAGATCCCGATACTCAGCTAAACAACGTTACCTGGCATTCGATTATCCGGAATTCGATTAACTGAATAATATAGTAGGGTCAACCTTTACACGAGATATATGATGTCCTTCGGATAATCAAGGTTCCTCTGTAATATGGTATTTCAACTGCAGCATGAATTTCTGCCTTCAAAACTAGCAACAGTGTATTATTCTACCCTATAAATTGAACCTTTAAAAAAAGTCTTAAAAAATGTGACTTTTACACTAGTATATACAACTGATAAATATCACAATTAGTCACTATAAAATCAGAAAATACTCAAGCTAATGCTAGACTATAAATAGAACACATTTATTGAATTTTAAAAATTCATTTGTGTGATGTGGTCATTACTGGCTGACCAGCATTTATTACCCGTTCCTAAATGCCCTTGAGAAGGTGGTGGTGAGCTTCCTTCTTGAACTGCTGCAGTCTACCTGCTATAGATTGACCCAACAACAAAGTTCACTATCCCGGAATTCCCTCCCTAATGGCGTGGTGGGTCAAAGAAATGAATGAGGGAAAACCAATTAACACCAAGGTGCAGGAATAAAATTAGCTTGGAAATAAACATTTGAATCAAACACAGAAAAAGACTGATTTTCTTTTATTCCACTTCCCTCTCCTGTTGTCACACCCCAACCTCACCAGCTCAGTTAAACTGCAAGACAAGGAATAGTTTAAGATGATACAAAGGAGTGCTAAAAACTGGTGGGTCTTAGAGTCAAGTGAAAAAAAAACAGCTATACGTTAGAATATTCAACCTAGTCAGGAACAAATTAGTTCGATGCTCTGATCATAATTCTTCAAACATGCTCAAAATGGACAACATCTTGCTGGTTTAGCAAATTTGAAACACAATTCCTCTGTTCAAAAAGGCAGGATGGCATGAACCTGTTCATCTATTAGTAATGACAAGCTTTGACAGCATTGCAAAGCAAACTTCAAGTAGATAAAAAAGGTTTGTTGGAAATAAATCCTTTTGAAAACGCAATAGCACATTGAAAGAAATTCAGTGAATGTGTGCAGGGATTTTCAAAAGTTGCAGTATAGGAAGCTCATTGATAATCTTTTCTTTTTATCAGAGCTCAAATGTGTTTAAGAATTTGTGGTAAATGGATAAACACAGAGGTCTGCATTGGGACTGTTACTCTTCAATACTTACTGATACGGGGCACAAACTCAAAATTGCATACAAAATAAGATAGGGAGTACAATTTTGCTCCACCAGTAAAATGTCTTTGTTGCACTAGCTGCACCAGATACAGGAGAGCATGTATAACGTACTGGAAGCAGATTAGTCATATTTGTAGATTGTGATTCTGTAGGGTTTCTTTCTAAATATGGTCAGGTGCATCAGTGTCAACTTAACAGTCTTGCAATCTTTGATTCCACCTTTTGGAAAAGGTAAGCTGAAAACAAAAAGATAATTCGACTGGGGTAATTTTAAATAAATGGAACTTTAGGATTGGTAAAAATAAATGACAAAAGCAAAGATTCTTTAGGCCTGAATGCAAATTATTTTCTACAGACAAATCTTAACCCAATTGTCTGTCTTAAAAACGAGTTAATCCAGTGGTTTGTTATGGAGTGGTTGAGAGGCCTTACATTGATGTTTTTGGCAGGAGGATATGGAGTGAAGTCAACTAGATTTCACTCTTCTTTTCATTCCAGACTGTGCAACAGACCTGATCATGAGGACAACAACCCATCCAGACCTGTGAAATTGATCAGTGTACACATGCATTGTCTCAACTTTGCAATAATTGCAAACATCTCCCTACAAAATTTTAAGTGGAAAGAGTTCCAGCATACACTAAATAAATGATCCGACATTAGAAAAAGCTTAATTGATTTTATCAATGGACTCGGTAACCTGGTACTACTGATCTGTGTCAAAATTTTCAGTTCTAATTTCAGTGGTGATCTGGACTACAGATAGCAAAGCACAATGAAGAATAATAAAATTTAATAATGGTGGTTATTCCTAGATTCCTTCTGAAATCATTAGCCAAAACTCACTATGGTTTAATAAAACAGTGAATTAGCACATTTTTAATGACAGCAATTATGAATTCAATAAACGCCACGTGAAAATGAAGCCAAACTGAGCTAATGCTTTCACAGAGTTCTACTTTTCCAGCAATTCAGCATTACACATTGTTGGACACATTTTTTGGCAGATTTTTATGAAGTGAGCAGGGGATTTCCAATAGAAATAGCAGTTGCAGAGACCAAGTTTGCTGCATCTCCTACTCACATGGAAAGTCATGCCATTTTGTGGTAGGTTTCAACTTGTAATACAATTGCATCTCAAACATACTCATTACATGGACAGTTTGTAATAATACTCAATCCCAACGTTAAGCCAACAGTCTACAGGAATCATGTGGCACCCAGTTCTTTTGTATTTAAGGATGGAGTGTACCAGTTGGCTTTGTGTAGAGGCAGATGTCAGCAGTTTTCCTTGTTGAACTCCATAACACAAGGGAAAGGAGGAGGATGACAGCCACGTACAGGGGCTGGAGACCAGCAGGGCGAGTCAGTGTTGGACTAGTGAACTGGGAGTTTGGGATTGGGGTGACAGGTGGGGAGCTTAGAGGAGTGGGTGAGGGAAGAGATTTGCACCCTGGGTGTTGTCAGTCAGGTTGTGGGACTATTTAGTCAAGGTAAGAAAATGTGGATCCATCTAAGATACTAATAGGCAGAAAGATTATTCAGTCATTTGTTGTGCAGGTAGAGTCTTGTCTGGAGGTTGGGATACCCTAGAGTTTAGATACCGAAACTCTAACAAGGGTGCAGTGAGGGTAGAAGAGGACTAGAAGTGTTGACAGTGATGGAAACAGATTCAAAGTGGACTGATGGCTTTTCCAATTGAAAAATGGCAGGGGTCAGGATAATGGACAGAGATTGGAGGATTATAAAAAGGAAATTGTTGCCAAGTGATGTTGAAAGGTTCAAGGGTGATAAGGACAAGTGTGATAACAAGAGAAGGATCCGGCTGGTTCCCACACAAACCCAGCAACAACCACGTCCTCCATGTCTCCAAAACTGGGAGAAGTGTGAACCAATCAGTATTACTGAAGCTGACAGGGAGGAGTGTGCAGTGAGTTAGCAGACTGAGCCTATGTTTCTGAAACAGAAGACCAGGGACAGCAGCTTCATAAAAAACAGGAGACAGAGAGCAGAATCAAAAACAAAAACAAAGTGCTGGAGAAACTCAGTCAGTAGCTTCACAAACACAGTGTTGGCATACAGGTCAATAGCTTCATAAAGAGAAGAATGAGCCTGCATGAGAAGGGCAGAAGATTAAAACCAAAAGGCAGAGAGACCGAGCTACCTGTTTTTTTCCCTGCAAGAGCTAAAGTGTAACATCACAAAAAAGTATGATTATTTATGGGTATTTCTTCTATGTCCCACAGTTTGACAACTGGTTTAAAACAGCAGACATTATTACAGCTGAAGAGTGGAGTTAGGAAATTCATGTACAAAATATTTAACATCCAAACTGATTCATTTTTTAAAAAAAAACACAATGGAATGGCTGTGTAGTTGATGTATAACAGCTGGAATACATAGGAACTGGTGGACACCACAGTGATAGTATCTGTTGTAGATGCAGGCTGCTTGAGAAACTTCAGCTCAGACTGGAGTTGGAATCTGAGCTGAGGATATTGTGACGAAGGTGTAGAGGAAACTGGAAACTTTAAAGTAGTCAGAGTTATGAATCCTCTGGAGAATGCAGTGAAAACACAGCTGCAGAATTGGGGTGTGAGAGAGGGGAAGAGCAATTGTGAATACGGAAAGTTACAATAAGGGGTTTTAAATTACCCAGAAATAGAGTTGAGTAATGCAAAAGGTAGAGAGAACCTAGAACGTCTTGATGGTGCTCAGGAATTTGCAAAGGCTCTGTCATCATTTTTTCCAGTCACCCTTAAACTCAAACTCAGGTGTTAGAATGCCTGTTATCTTGTCACCTTTATTTTTTTCTTTTACTTTGGAGAGTGAACATGAGAACTGTGAACTGAAGATGATCTTTGTTTTTTTTTAAAAAACACAAACTGCCAATCACAGATCGAAGTTCTGAGGAAGGGTCACTTGACCCTTCTTAATTCTGATTTTGCTCCACAAATGCTGCTAAACCTGCTGAGCTTTTACAACAATTTCTATTTTTGTTTCTGATTTACAGCATCCGCAGTTATTTCGGTTATAGGAAGGTGGATTTGATTCAGCTTTCTGTCTCAATTTCATAATAGCATAAACTTCTAGAAACAGAGTAGTATTAATAGTTATTTGGACAGTG
Organism: Chiloscyllium punctatum; assembly: GCF_047496795.1. Taxonomy (NCBI): domain Eukaryota; kingdom Metazoa; phylum Chordata; class Chondrichthyes; order Orectolobiformes; family Hemiscylliidae; genus Chiloscyllium; species Chiloscyllium punctatum. The sequence goes on from NC_092786.1 coordinate 61,455,997, forward strand.
TGGGTTAATTAAGGATTCCCAGAATAATTTTGAGGAAAAGTCATGTCTAACTAATTTGCTGGCATTTTTTGAAGTTCTAACAGAGAGGGCTAATGAGGCAATGCAATTGATGTTAAAAGACGGATGATAAGTGGAGTTAGAGATTAAAAAACTTTCAGCAATTTACAAGGGTCTTATTTTAAATCAGTATGTTACCATATACATCCAGTTTTGACCTTTGCCTTCTGGTCCTTCTCCAGTACAGAAGCCAAACCCTCACTGGGGAAAAACTTAATTGTTTTTATTTTTAAAATCACCCATCACCAAATTACCCAAACATCCATTAACAAATAACAAACACTTCAGACCAAAAAGGATAAATTCAACTTTCAAAAAAACAAAAATCTGAAGTAATCTGTTCAAAGATGTCATGACACACCTCTGGAGCAGGTGGGACTTGAACCTAGGCCTCCTGGCTGAAAAACAAAAAAAGGAGTTCTGAAGCAGGGTCACCAGACCTGAAACATTAACTGATTTTTCTTCACAGGTGCTGCCAGACCTGCTGAGCTTTTTCAGCAACTTCTGTTTTTGCTCCTGGCTGAAAAGGTCACTTTTATTTTATTCTTTTACTTTGGAGTGAACATGAGAACTGTGAACTGATGACCTTTGTTTTTACTGAGCCACAAGAGTCCTCAAGAACCCAATTTTACTTTTTTTTTTTAAAAAGCAAGAGTGAACTTTCTACATTTATCCAATATTAGATATCGGCATGGTAGATTTTTAAATCAACATGACTAGACATGCCATGACATGCCTGAAGCAGATGATACATGATGAGACCTTCTGGCCCAGGGTAAGGGATACTACCACTATCAAAAGGGCATTAATACCTCTGCAGTAACAGGAAGCAAATTCTATATACAGACACTGGGCTAAAATCAAAAATGATGAGAAATATGGTAGGCAGGGTTTGAATCTGCAAAAGACGACCCCAGTGGATTTCAAATCCATCGCCTTAACCAGTTCATCATGGTTGTGTAGATTTCAGAAGAGCCTGAAGTTCTGAAGAGAAGCTATATAGGACTCAAAACATGGACTCCTCTCTCCATACACAGTGCCAGATCTGCCGAGACATGGGTGCATGTGTGCACAAGACAAGAACAGAACAGAACCGTATATAAATCTCAGTATTCTAGGCTTTCTTAAATGGGAGACTAGAGTACAATGCAAGGAGATTATGCTGAACTTGCATAATGATAAGGTAGACCAAAGGTGGAGTACTATACACAATTCCGGGTGCTACACTTCAGAGATTGGAGAAAGAATAAAAAATAAGGTTTACAAGAATGGCTCCAGAGAGGAGAAACTTCAGTTTTGAGAACAGATTGGAGAACTGGGACTGCTATCCTTGCAGAAGAGAAAATTTGATTGAAGTTTTATAAATCATGATGAGTCTGCACAGAATACACAGTGAGATACTGTTCCCACTTTGAAAAAGGAGAACAAGATGGCATAGATGGAAACTAATTAGTAACAGAAGCAAATGTGATGTGAGGAGTTTCTTGTTTTTTTGATTAGAGTAGATTCCCTACAGTGTGGAAACAGACCCTACGGCCCAACAAGTCCACACCGACCCTCCGAAGAGTAACCCACCCAGACCCATTTCCTTCTGACTAATGCACCTGACACTGTGGGCAATTTAGCATGGCCAATTCACCTAGCCTGTACATCTTTGGACTGTGGGAGGAAACCAGAGGAAACCCATGCAGACATTTTCTTACAACAAATAATTAACAGTCTGGAATGCTCTTCCTGGAGATGCGGTGAAGGCAGCTTCCATTGAATCATTCAAGGTGGTACTATATAATTATTTGAAAAACAAATGTGGAGATTTACGAGGAAAATGGAGGAGATTGGCATCAAATTATAATGCTCAGAGAATCTAGCATATATGATGGAATACATAGCCTCCTTCTGAATGTAATAATTCTGAGACTCTGGATTTAATTCTTTGCAGCTAAGAATGTGGACCTAGATTTCTATCCACTTAGTTGGATGTCACTGGAACCACTGCTGCCACCAATGGTCAACTAAGTGAACTGCAAGGATCAATGCCCAGCCTTGTCATCAAGAACGCCACTACACCATGGCATAGGACATTTTAAAAATACCACCAATGTTCATTCTTGTTGAACATAAAGATGTAAATGTGTTGGAAAACTTACTGTCTCACAGTGCATTCAAATGTTTTAATTAGTAGTGTTTTGAAGCAAAACAATCAGTGGCAAGTTTAAAGTTGCAGGAAATGCGTAGCATAATGGACAACAGTGGTGCATCACCATGTGACTGAATGATTCTCCAAAGATAAGCTTAAAAGCTCAGCAGTAAGTTACAAGTGAGATACGTAACACTGCGGATGCTACTCACTGCGCAAGGACTTCCATTTTGAATACAATTTATAGTTTAGTCTGCCCCGAATGATTCAGCAAACTAAATAGCAGCTATTTTCCTAACCTGGTCCATCAGTTGTATGAGTCAGTGGTGCTGATGCCTCTGCCAAAGCAGCTAACGTAGCCAATACTGATGTAGAGGAGTTGCCAAATTGTACTGGAGACTCTAAAATTAAAATATATACAGATAATCCTTGGATAAAAAAGGTTACTGAAAATTTATGCTTATACACATATCATTTAAAAATGTTTTCAAATACAAAGCATAACAACAGAAATCCTTGGAATGAATTTGAATTATATCCAAAGTTAAAATTAAAATAATCATGAACAACCTCAAGTTAATTAGCTTGACAAGTTACATTTATGCATTTGGGTGGATTATTTTAACAGATCAGAATCAAATAAGAAAATGATTTAACATTTTCTATTCCTTACCTATGGTAAAGCTGAGCTAAAGGGAAAAAATGGCATACTCCAATTTCAGGTATCCAGTTGTTCTAGTCTAACACAGGGAAGCTAGTTACGAAGTAAAGCTCCCTCTTCACTGCCAAGCACAGGCAATATAATTATATAGTTTAAAATCAGTCACATTAAGCACAACAATGAGGTTGGTGGGTGAGAGGAAATCACCGATACCTCAGTGAAATGATTCCTGACAAAGCACGTGAGCTCAGAACAAATGTCAAGCAGGGCATAGTCAGGAAATTCAGGACACAGGAGTCTTGATCTCACTGCAAGGTCCCTACTTACCAATGATGTAACTGGGCTCAGATTTTGACTTTGCCTGGGATTTGCCTGTTAAACTGACGTGCATCTTGAACAGAGAGAGAAATTCCCAAACCAATTATACCTTACCACCCATCCCATTCTTGCTGGGGACTGACAATACTGAGGTATACTGTTTCTTTACATTCAACCATCCTTCAGTTGAAGGCTGTTAAACATGTTTTGCTTAGAGCATTTTTAAAATCATGATACTTACTATCGAGAATAAGATGCAACCTCAAAAAGGTGCAGTAAATATTGGGTAATTAAAAGTAGTGATATTTTCCTGGCATGGCTCTGATGGCAGATTTCTATCTTAGAGTCAGAGGGCTGTAGCCACAAGGGCCAATGTGACGTGAACATTGAGCCTTCAGTGCAATATCAGCGACATCATTTTTTAGATAAGTTTGGTTTCATTCACCTAGATAGGTGATCCTATAACACAATCTGAAAGGAGTAGGTATTTTTGTTTGCTGGCTTGGCCAATTTTTCACACTAAACCAGCATCATTAAACAGATTTTTTTAAGCAATCATTATCTTGCTCTGATGGGCACAAATTCACTGCCACATTACCTGCAACAATGCCTGCTCAAAATAAATACTCCATTGGCTTGAATACAACTGGAATATCATCACGTAACAAGGCATCACATAAATGCAGTTTATCAATAACAGGAGCATTTGTCATCAATGAGGTACAATGAAAAATGATTTACTAGCTTCATTGGAAAATTCAGTAATGACTACCTGTATCCTGTGACAAAAACATGTATATCCCAGACATCAATGCCTGAAATTATTCTAAACCTCAGTAAAGTTTACTCACCAGCACAATCTACCAATTACTTCAGTCTAGCAATAAAATCATTCACCTTCAGTCAAAAAAAAATCAGGAAAACAGGAAGTAGTGGGCTTCACAGCAATGAAAAGCTAAAATAGATGTAAAGTGACCAACACACCTGATGCCTTTGTCGTTCCAGTGGAAACTAATCCAGTTAGATTGACCACTCCTCCAGGCCCAATAATGAATTGCGGTGCAGCACCATGAACCATAATCGTATCAGAGTTGTCCAAGTTTGTGTTATTCTGGTTCTGCATTGCCCTCTAGTGCAACAAGAGAGAAAGTTATTGAACAAAAGAAAAACTGTACACTTCAAGTAGTTTATCTTAATTAGACAAATTGTTCTGCCACTTGCATTTCTGCTAGGTTGAGAAATAAATTGATCGTTACAAAATTTACGGCATCACTGACCTCTGCTTAACTGAAGGAGCAGACAATTATGTTGATGACCCTAGCTCCCTGGCCAAGATGACCATTTACAGGCAGTCAAGAGAATGGTCTGCATTTCTTCCATAGTTACATCCACTCCTGGTGTCCCTGGACAGGAAGTACATTCTGTCCATTGTTAGGCTTGATACCTTCTGTAAATAGGTAGGTCCCAGAGGATTGGAGTGCATCATCAGTCCAGGAATTACATTTTAGATTAAGTAAGCTTTCAAATGGGACAGTGGATTCGCAATGGGTTTGTAAAGTGGTAATAACCAGCATCCCAGAAAATTCACAAAAAGCAAGCTGGTCTCTGGTGACAGGAATACTTGAGGAATTTAGCTTGGTCAATCCACTTAACCTACACATCTTTGGACTGTGGGAGGAAATGGAAGCACATGAAGGAAACCCACGAAGACACAAGAGAAATATGCAAACTCCACACATACACAGTCACCCAAGGCTGGAATCAAACCCAGGTTCCTGGCGCAGTGAGGCGGCAGTGCTAACCACTGAGTCATTATGCAGCCCCATCAGTGAATTCATTTCAAAAATAACGTTCAGACATCATTGAAGAAAGGAAAAGTACTGTGCAGCCAACCTTCTTGTTTAGTGATTTCAGACTGGTGACTTTAGCTTCCGTGACTATTATTAATTGCCCCCCTTCACTCAATATTTGTGCTTTGCTTGTTTACCAACTGGGGAGTTGGGGAGGGATCTTTAGCAAGCCATAGGCAAGGCCCCAGAAGACTGGAGAACAGCCAGCGTTACCTTTTGTTTCAGGGCAATAGGGATAATCCAGGATATTATAGGCCAGTAAGCTTATTATGGGCTGGTAAGCACTACATCAAACGGTAGGGAAATTATTGGAGAAGCTTCTTACTCGCATTCATAAAAAGTATGGATTTATTACAGATAGTCAAGCAGGCTTTGTGCAGGGGAGGTCTTGTCTCTCAAATTTGACTGAGATTTTTGAGGAAGTGACAAAGAAGATTGATGAGGGGAGGGCAGTGGAGGTTGTCTACGTGGACTTTACTAAAACATTTGACAAGGTCCCTCACGGTAGACTGGAGCAGAAGATTAAGTCACACAGGATCGATAGTGAGTCTGTAAGTTGGATACAAAATTGGCTTGGTTTAGGAAGACAGAGGTTAGTTGCGGAGGGTTATTTTTCTGATCGGAGTTCTGTAACCAGTGGTGTTCCACAAGGATCAGTGCTAGAATCTTTACTGTTTGTAATATATATGCATTAATGATTTGGATGAAGATCTAGATGATCTGTTTAGTAAGTTTGCAATAACATGAAAATTGATGAGGTTGCAGATAGTGAGGAAGGTTGTCAAAGGATACAGCAGAATATTGATAAATTGGAAAGTTGGGCAGATAAAAGGCATAGGAAGTTTAATTTGAACAAGTGAAGGTTTGATCAAAAATAAGAAGGAAGCATATGTCAGGTACAGACTGCAGAGATTGAGTGAATCCCTAGAAGTATAATGGCAGTAGGAGTATACTTAAGAGGGAAAACAGGAGGGCAAAAAGGGAACATGAGATAGCTTTGGCAAATGGGGTTAAGGAGAATCCATAAGGGATTCTACAAATACATTAAGGACAAAAGAGGAAGAGAATAGGCCCCCTTAAAGATCAGCAAGGATGCTGACAAGTGGAACCTCACGAGATGGAGGAGATACTCTGAGTGTTTTTCAGTGTTTACTGTGGAGAATGATATGAAAGATATAGAATATGGGGAAATAAAAAATGTCTACTTATAGAGGTGGTGGTGCTGGACATCTTAAAATGCATAAAGAGTGGATATATCCCCAGGATCGGATCAGGTGTACCCTAGAATTCGGTGGGAAGCTAAGAAAGTGGCTGCTGGGCCCTGTGCCAAGATATTTGTATCACCGATAGCCACAGGTGAGGTGCCAGAAGACTGGAGGTTGGCTAATGTGGTGCCACTATTTAAGAAAGGTGATAAGGAAAAGCCAGGGAATTATAGACTGGTGAGCCTGACACTGATGGTAGGCAAATTGTTGGAGGGCATCCTGAGGAACAGGATTTGGAAAGACAAGGACCAATTAGGAATAGTCAACATGGCTTTTTGCATGAGAAGGAAGTAACAAACAGGATTGATCAGGGCAGAGTTGTGGACATGATTTATATGGACTTCAGTAAGGCGTTCAACAAGGTTCCTCATTGTAGACTGGTTAGCAATGTTAGATCACATGGAATACAGGAAGAACTAGCCATTTGGATACAGAACTGACCAGAATGTTGAAGACAGAGGGTGGAGGTGGACGGTTGCTTTACAGACTGAAGGCATGTGCGATGTGCCAAGGATTAGCGCTGGGTCCGCTGCTTTTCATCATTTAAGAACATGAACATAGAAGGTATAGTTAGTAAGTTTGCAGATGACACCAAAATTTGTGGTGTAATAGACAGTGAAGGTTACCTCAGAGTACAATAGGATCTTGATCAGATGAGCCAATGGGCTGAGGAGTGGCAGATGGAGTTTAACTTAGATAAATACAAGATGCTGCATTTTGGGAAAGCAAAACTCAACAGGACTATACACTTAATGGTAAGGTGCTAGGGAGTGTTGCTGAACAAAGAGACCTTGGAGTGCAGGTTCATAGCTCCTTGAAAATAGAGTCGCAGGTAGTGAGGATGATATTTGGTATGCTTTCCTTTATTGGTCAGAACATTAAATATAGGAGTTAGGAGGTCATGTTGCGGCTGTACAGGATATTGGTTAGGCCACTTTTGGAATACTGCTCTAGGATTCTTGTTTCCCTGCTATAGGAAGGATTTTGTGAAGCTTGAAAGGTTTCAGAAAAAAATTTACAAGGATGTTGCCAGTGTTGGAAAGTTTGTGCTATAGAGAAATGTTGAATAGGCTGGGGCTATTTTCCCTGGAGAGTCGGAGACTGAGGGGTGACGTTATAGAAGTTTGTAAAATCATGAGGGGTATGGATAGGGTCAGTAGCCAAAGTCTTTTCCCTGGATAGGCAAGTCCAAAACTAGAAGGCAGAGGTTTAAGGTGCAAGGAGGTGGGCAGGTGGATTTACAAGGGCCCTAAGGGGAAACTTTTTTAAGCAGAGGATGGTGAGTGTATGGAATGAGCTGCCAGAGAAAGTGGTGGAGGCTGGTACAATTACAACATTTGAAAGGCATCTAGATGGGTACATGAATAAGAAGGGTTTAAGAGGGATAAAAGGGCCAAATGCTGGCAAACAAGACTAAAATAGTTTAGGATTTCTGTTCGGCATGGACGAGTTGGACTAAAAGGTCTGTTTCCATGCTGTACATCTAAGTGAGAGGTGATGCATTTTGGGAGGTCAAATGCAACAGGAAAAAGTGTACGAATCGTAGAATCCCTATAGTGTGGAAGTAGGGCCTTCGGCCCAGCAAGTCCACACCGACCCTCTGAAGAGTATCCCACCCAGAACCATTCCCCGATTACTCTATATTGACCCTGACTAACGCACCTAATCTACACATCACTGAACACCATGGGCAATTTAGCATGGCTAATTCACCTAACCTGTATATCTTTGAATTGTGGGAGGAAACTGGAGCACCCAGAGAAAACCCATGTAAACACAGGGGGAATGTGCAAACTCCAGAGTCAGAAATTGAATCAGGATCCCTGGCACTGCGTGGCAGCAGTACTAACCACTGAGCCACCATGTTGCCCCAAACGTTACAAAAAGAGCTCAGGACTTCATAGTCAGCTCGTTGCCAAAAGAGCATAGAAGGAGGAGCTCTTGTGTTATAGTGGCAGTGTCCTTACCTAGAGGCCAGAAAGCCCCAGTATAAATCTCAAAATGGTAGAATTCCTAATGATATACAGAGCAACCTTGAGGTGCAAGTTCATAGCTCATTGAAAGTGGCAACACAAGGGGAGAAGATAGTAAAAATATCAACAGCAAACTTGCTTTCATTGGTCAAGGTACTGAGTATAAAAATTGGCAAGTCATGTTGCAGGTGTATAAAACTTTACTTGGACTACATTTGGAATTGTGCGCACATTTCTGGATGCCACACTATTGGGAGGATGTGGAGTTTTTGAAGTGGGTGAGGAAGAGGTTTACCAGGATGTTGCCTGGATTGAAGCATATTTGCCTGGAGTGGGTGGACAAACTTTAATTTATTTTGCTAGAGCATCAGAGGCAGAGGGGTGACCTGTCGGGTATGTATAAAAACTTATGAGACATGAATAAGGTGGATAGTTGGTGTCTTTTTCCCAGGGTGGAAATATCAAATACTAGGGGATATAGATTTAAGGTGAGGGGGGGGGGGGTAAAGTTTAAAAGGAGATGTACAAGGCAAGTTTTTTTTCAAAAGCAGAAGGTGGGAGGAGCCTGGAACATGCTGGCAGAGGAAGTGGGAGAAACAGATATGGTAGCTATATTAAAGAGGCATTTAGACATTCACAAGAACAGACAGGGAATATGGAATTTGTTTAGAATAGAATCATGTTCAGCGTGGAACTGGTGGGCCAAAGGGACTGTTTCCATGCTGTACCATTCTATGTTAAGAAAAACTTTTGAGTTGAAGTATCGTAGGAGTGAAATTTCACAGAAATTCTCCGTTAAAAGATAGTATTGGGAAATAAGTTAAAACCTTTGTTTTGTGTCAAGATCTTCTAATCTAATATATAGCTTTTTTGTTTTTCTTTTCTCTTCTGTGTAATAAATTTAATGTTTTCTTGTTCAAGAACATCTGTAGCCTCACATGAATATATTTCAGTGTCTAACAGCACTTAATCCAAGTGCCCAAATTAAACAACCAAACAAGCAAGGTTTCCCTCAGGGATCTGATTTGGTTCGTATTACAATCAGCCAGGAGCACAGTGATGTTACTTCTATTAATTAATTACCTGAAGCAGTAAAATCAATTCTTCATCCTCATTATCCACTGCAATATCAAAGGCCGTCTTGCAGAATTTACTTGGTGTGTGAACATCAGCTCCATATTTTATCAAGAGCTCAACCACATCTTGGTGACTATGCTCCACTGCCCAGTGAAGGGCAGTCATCTTAAGCATATCCTTTGCATTTATGTCAGCTCCATTCTGTTAAGAAAGAGGAGAATAGATGTCAGGATAAACTACCTCAGTGGGGAAAAAAAAGACATCCATTGTCCTTTTGTTTGTATAATTATCTAAATGAAATGGAATGTGGATGGTAAAAGTATCTGTTGCACCAATCCTAGAACCTCTGAACTTACTTTTTCTTTGTTAGTTCACAATAATTCTTTTATTTGCTGCACTTTTCTACAAGATGCAAATCAGTAAGTACAAAAGGCAATGTACAAACAACATGTAGCTGATATAATGCAAAGTGTCACAATAAGTGTTCCATGTCCATCTAAAAATGGGTAAAGTAAAAGTAAACAAGAAAAATAAATGGATGCTGGAGTGCACTGACAACCACACATGAATCAATGCTCTCTGGAATGTCCAATTTACTGACTGTTGTATGTATATTTGTAAATATTGTGGAATATTTTCATGACAAGAATCTGTGTAAATGGGAAGGGATATTGTGTATTTGATATCACAGAGTCTGCTCTAGTGACATAATTGGCCAGTTTGAGCTGACAAACAGCTCTCTCTAACCTTACTGCCTAAAGAGGGAACATTTCCATAGCAAATCTCTTGCTGTTTAATGCTTTGGCATCGTAAAAGATAACTACAAAGACATGAGAGATCAGCTGGCTACAGTTGTTTGAGAGAGGTACCTAGCAGGGGAGAAAGTAAGGAGTAATAGGAGCAGTTTCTGGGGGTAATTCAGGAGACCCTCAGAAATTCACCGAGGAAGACGACAAAAAAAACCTTAGTAAATGGAGAATGCTACAACTTTCTCCCCAGCTCCCCAGTCCTCCTCCATTTATCTCTCCACCCTGGAGGCTTCCTGCCTCTATTCCTGATGAAGGGCTTTTGCCAGAAACATCGATTTTCCTGCACCTTGGATGCTGCCTGACCTGCTGTGCTTTTCCAGCACCAGTCTGATCTAGACTCTGGTTTCCAGCATCTGCAGCCCTCACTTTTGCCTCATGCTGCAACCATGGCTGACAAGGGACAGAATAAAAGCAAACAAAAGACCACACAAGGTGGTGAAGATTAGTGGGAAGCCAGGATTACATAAACAGAGGGTTGCATGCGTGTAATGAACTGCCAGAGGAAGTGGTGGGTGAGACCACAGTTACAACGTTTTTAAAAAAAAAGCTGTATAAGTACATGAATAGGAAAGATTTGGAGGGATATAGGCCAAACACAAGCAGGTAGGACTATTTTAGTTTGGGAACATGGTCAGCGTGGTCGGTTTCCATGCTGTATGACTCTGACTATACAATTGGAAAGCCATGCAGTAAGCTCTGCAGATGGAAAACGATGTGAACCAGAGTCTGCTGGATCTGCACAAACTCTTCTCTGGCAACACAGTCACTCATTTTTGTGACTTCCTGGAGACATCATTTGGATAAACAAGTAAAGAGGACCAAGAGCCCTTGAGAATGGTATGGAAGAATACAGAGAGTCAGATGTACTGCATGGAAACAGACCCTTCAGTCCAACTTGTCTATGCTGACCAGATATCCCAACCCAATCTAATCCCACCTGCCAGCACCTGACCTGTTTGACAAACTCACCTTGGGGTAGAGAGTGACTGAACTGCAGGGAGCAAGCTTCTTGTGATAAGTGTAAAATGGATGATCCGTATCTTTGTAGGAGTCACCGAGGCCCAGGTACTATCGTGATGTGTACGAATCATAAGCAAATTGCTCAATATCGAACCAAGTAAAAAAAAGAATCAATGAAACGGCTGCTCTGGTGTCCACTTCCATTTTTACTGGTTTGCCATTCAGTAAGGGAATGGCCTACTATCTGCTGTCACCAGCAATGGCCACTGTATTTAATAATAGCTCCTCTGTGGATAGAGAGTCTGGGCTTTTCTCCTGCCCTTTTTGTATTGTGTAGATCTCCCTTCTACTTTTTGTTTCTGTACTTTTGATGTACTGAATGTTGTTCATGTTTCTTCCTTAAACACACCTGTTGAATATGCCCTTTCTTTCCACAGTTTCTGCAAATAGCTTTGCCATACAAGGAAATTATTGCTGCATGACATCAATGGCAGCTAAGTCTGCATTGGTGCTCATCTCTCTACTGCCATTTTGTGAACTCTAATGTTGGAGTATAGCTGTTGAACTTTCATGGCTGCTAGTTCCATCGAGACTGCTACTTTCAGAGCATTCTTCAAGGCTGGATTCCCTTCCATCAGTAATCTTCATACCTTAAACCAATCCGAAACTGAATATCATTTACGTTGTATCCAACTACTTTAAAATTGTTAAAGATATATTCACTATCATGCTGGTTTTACTTGTGGAACCTGGACCTTTCAACAAGTACACTTGGTTTAGGTGAAAAACAATTCTGTATAACTCCCATTTTGCAGTTTTGAAACCTGGCTTCTCTGCACTAGACTCCTCAGGAGGTTAAAAGTTAATCCCGCCATTTTACTCAAACACACGGACGACTCTACCTGCTTCAATGTTATAATATACACAGGAACAGCCCCTTTGTCCCAGCAAGCCTGTATATCGATTCCTTGTCCTTACTTAGACCTGCTACTTATTACCCATACACAGTTTCTATCCCTCTGTTAGCCTCATGTTCATGTGTCTATCAAGATATGCTTTAAAACGTTGCTAATGTGCCTGTTTCCACCACCTCACTGGAAGTGTGTTCCATCTCCCATCACCCTCTGGGTCAAAGATTCTCCCTACACTTGTCCCCTCTCACTTTGAACTGGTGCCCTCTTGTAGTTGACCTTTCCACCCTGGGGGGAAAAAACCCCACTGAGTATCCCCCCCATCTATGACTCCCATAATTTTGTAGACCTCAATCAGGTCATCCCTCAATCTCCATCTTTCCAGTGAAAACGATCTGAGTTTATCCAACCTCGCCTCAATTAAAACCCTCCAGCCTAAGCAACATTCTGGTCAACTTTCTCTGCATCCTTTCCCAAGCATCCACATCCTGCTGGTGGTGTGACGACCAGAAGTGCATGCAACATTGCACATCTGGCCTCAAAGTTCCGTACAATTATAACATAAATGTACCAACTTTTATATTCAATACCCCAGTCGATGAAGACAAGCGTGCCGTATGCCTTGACCATCTTATCCACCACTGTTGCCACTTTCAGGGATCTGTGGACCTGTATGGCCATATTGCTGTGTATATAATTTTTAAAAATTTTCTTAATTTGAGAGATCTGAGTATCACTGGCTGGCCAGCATTTATTGCATGAACTGGTTACCTTTGAGAAGGTAGGGATGAGCCACTGCAGTCCATGTGCTGTAGGTTGACCCACAATGTTATTAGGGGTCTTCAATGCCACTGGGTCAAAATTCCAGAATTTTGACCCAGTGGCATTGAAGAAATAGCAATATACTTCCAAGACAGGATGGCGAGTGGCTTGGAAGGGAACTTGAAGGTGGTGTTCCCATGAATTTGCTGCCTTTTCCTTCTCGATGAAAGTGGTCATGAGTTTGGAAGGTGCTAGAACATGGAACAGTACAGCAAAGTACAGGCCCTTCAGCCTTGATGTTGTGGCAGCCTTTCATCCTACTTGAAGATCAGACTAACCTATATACCCTTCATTATACGAACTTCCATGTGTATAAGAGTTATTTAAAATGTCCCTAATTTGTCTGACTCTACTACTACTGCTGACAGTGCATTCCCTGCATCCACTACTCTGACATCTCCAATTACCTTAAAATTATGCCCACTCAAAGAACAAAGAAAATTACAGCACAGGAACAGGCCCTTTGGCCCTCCAAGCCTGCACTGATCCAGATTTTCTATCTAAACCTGTCACCTATTTTCTAAGGATCTGTATCCCTCTGCCCCCTGCCCCCTGCCCATTCATGTATCTGACTAGATACATCTTGAATAATACTATTGTGCCCACCTCAACCACCTCTGCTGGCAGGCACCCATCACCCTGTGTATATCACCCTTAAAAACTTTTCCCCTCTCACCTTGAGGTATTGACCCTAGTAATTATGTCCCCAACTCTGGGGAAAAAGCTTCTTGCTACCCACCCTGTCTATACTTCAAGATTTTGTAAACCTCAATCAGGTTCAACTTCAACCTCCGTGTTTCCAATGAAAATCCTAATCTACACAACCTCTCTTCATGGCCAGCAAAACATCTGGTGAACCTCCTCTGCACCCTCTCCAAAGCATCCACATCCTTTTGGTAATGTGGCGACCAGAACTATACACAACTGTAACATGACCTGACAGCTCTTATACTCAGTTACCCCATCCAATTAAGGAAAGCATGCGGTATGCCTTCTGACCACTATTGGCCTGCTTGGCCACCTTCAGGGTACAGTGGACCTGAACATCCAGATCTCTTTGTACTTCAAATATTCCCCAGGGCATTTCCATTTTCTGTATAATTTGCTCTTGAATTGGATCTTCCAAATGCATCAACTCCATTTGCCATTTCTATGCCCAACTCTCCAATCTATCTAGATTTTGCTGCATTCTCTGACAGCCCCCTTCACCAATCTTAGTGTCATTTGCAAACATGCTAATCAGACCACCTATACCTTCCTCCAGATCACTTATGTATATCACAAATAAACAGTGGTCCTAACATCGATCCCTGTGGGACACCACTGGTTACAGTTCTCCATTTTGAGTAACTCCCTTCCACTACTACTGTCTCCTGCTGACCAGCCAGTTCTCTATCCATCAGCTAATGCATTCCATGCTGCTTCACTTTCTCTGTCAGCTTACCATGGGGAACCTTGTCAAACGTCTTTCTGAAGTCCATTATTATGACATCTACAGCCCAGCCCTCAATCACCTTTGTCACCTCTTCAAAAGAATTCCATATAACATTTGTAAGACATGACCTTCTATGCACAAAACCATGCTGCCTATCACAGATAAGCCAATTTTCTTGCAAATGGGTATATATCCTATCCCTTAGTATATTCAGCAGTAGCCTCCCGACCACTGACATCAGGCTCACTGGTCTATAATTACCTGGATTATCCGTGCTACTGTCCTTAAACAAGGGGACACCATTAGCAATTTTCCAGTCCTCTGGGACCTCACCAGTGTTCAAGGATATCTGGTAAGGCCCCAGCTGTTTTCCGTCTCACTTCCCTCAGTAACCTGGGGTAGATCCAGTCGGACCTGAAGACTTTAATGTCTTTTTGAATACCCAACACTTCCTCCCACCTTATGCCGACTTGACAGAGAGTAATCAAACATCGATCCCTAATCTCAACATGTGTCATGGCCCTCTTCTCTGTGAAGTACTCATTAAAGAATCTCACCCATTTTCGTACTCCACACATAACTTTCCTCCTTTGTCCTTGAGTGGGCCAACCCTTTCTCTAGTTACCCTCTTGCACCTTATCTGAAAGTATTTTATTCATATATTTTCCTTAACCCTGTTTGCTAAAGATATTTCATGACCCCTTTTTTGCCCTCTCAATTCCTCATTTCAAATTGATCCTACATTCCCAATATTCTTCCAAAGTTTCATCTATTTTCAGTCGCCTAGACCTTAGTGTACACTATCTTTTTCCTCTTAGCGAGACTCACAATTTCACCTGTCATCTATGGTTCCCTAATCTTGCCATTTCGATCCCTCATTTGCACAGGGACATGTCTGTGCTGCAATCTAATCAACCTCTTTAAAAGCCTCCCAAATATCAAATATACCCTCAAACAACTGCTCCCAATACACATTCCCCAGCTCCTGCCGGATTTTGCTATGTTGGCCACCACTGTGTTGCTCCTACATCTTTCTATAAGTCCCTTTGTATTCATCATCTGTTCCCTGCCTACTCTTCCCCTGTGTCTCACAGACTTCATTATCTAGTTTCTTACAAGCTTCAGTTACTACCTGTTTACTGTCCATTAACCTCCTCATTTGGTTCCCATCCCCCTACCACATTGTTTTCAAGCCTCCCCAACAGCATTAGCAAAAGCATCCCCTAGAATATTGGCTCCAGTCCGGCCCAGGTATAGACCGTCCAATTTGTAATAGTCCCACCTCCCCCAGAATGGTCCCAATGTCCCAAACGTCTGAACCCCTCCCTCCTGCACCATCTGTCAAGCCACGCATTCATCCTGCCTATTCTTTTATTTCTACTAATTAACTCATGGCACTGGTAGCAATCCTGAGATTACTATCTCTGAGGTCCTACCTTTTAACCTAACTCCCTACATTCTGCTTGGAGGACCTCATCTAGTTTTTTACCTACATCATCGGTGCCTATATGCACCACAACAACTGGCTGTTCACGCTCCTCCTGCAGAATATCCTGCAGCCGATCGGAGAGATCCCTAACTATGCACCTGGGAGGCAACATACCATTTGGAAGTCTCATTTTCGACCATTGAACTGCCTATCTATTCCCCTTGCAATCGAATCCCCTATGTCTATAGCCCTTCCATTCTTTTTCCCACCCTTCTGTACAGCAGAGCCAGCCACAGTGCCATGAACCTGGCTACTGCTGCCTTCCCCTGGTGAGCCATCTCCCCAAACAGTACCCAGAATGGTATGCCTGTTTTGGAGAGATGATCACAGGGGACACCTGCACTGCCTTCCTTCCCTTTCTCTGCCTTTTGGTCACCCATTCCCTTTCTCCCTCGGCAATCCTAATCTGTAGTGTGACCAATTCTCTAAACATGCTATCCACGACCTCAGCATTGCAGATGCTTCAAAAGTGAGTCCATCACTCCACAGCCATCATGTGATCTAACAAGAGCTGCAGCTGGACACAATTCCTTTACATGAAGGAATCAGGGACAGCAGCTGTGTTCCTGAGCTCCCACATTGAGCAAGAGGAGCATATCACAGGTCTGAGATCTCCTACCATTTTTATTCTTAAGCTTAACTTTGTCCAACTATAATATCAAATAATAGATAAAATGAGAAAAAAAAGGTTTTATCCATCACACTATAAAAAAAGAAATTTTAAAAAATCTCACTATAATCAACACAAGTCTTTTTTTTGTTTAGAGGAGGAGGAAGGGTCTCGGGTTCACTCACTTTCCCAGTCACAATTCGATTGCTCCCACTCAGCTCCTCACCCTCACCACTCCCATCGCTGCTAGAAACGGAGCTGCTGACTCTCGAGCTAAATCCTTTTAGAGGGAAACTTGCCTTCCCAGCAACCCCCAATTCTCACCCTCACTGCTGCTGCTTAATGATAGACATTTATGCCATGGGAAAAAGGCTCTGACTATCCACTCTATCTACGCTATTCATCATCTCATACATCTCTATCAAGTCACCTCTCATCCTTCTTTGCTCTAATGAGAAAGGCCTTCGCTCCCTCAACCTTTCTTCAGAGGACATGCCCTCCAGTCCAGGCAGGATCTTGGGACATGTCCTCTGCACCCTTTCTAAAGCCTCCGTATCTTTCCTGTAATGAGGCACCCAGAATGGAACACATTATGCCAAGTGTAGTCTAACCAGAGCTCTACAGAGCTGCAGTATAACCTTGCAGCTTAAACTCAATCCCCCTGCTAATGAAAGCCAACACCATAAGCTTTCTTAACAACCCCATTAACCTGACTGGCAGCTGTGAGGGATCTATTAGTAGCGCCTTCCATAGATACCCTCAGCATGAAAGGATGATCACCTTATTGGGATTGTACTATAGACCGTGCAGTGGTTAGCAGGAAATTGAGAAGCAAATTTGTAAGGGTATTTCAGTTGTCTGTAAGAACACAGGGTTATAATGGTAGGGGATTTTTATTTTCCAAAAATAGCCTGGGACTGCCACAGCTTCAAGGGCTTTGACAGATTGGAATGTGCTGAGTGTGTACAATTGAAAATGGAATAGTGTAGAATAGTTAGGCTTTAGATTGTTGTGCCAACCTGTGGAACCATCGAGGGCCCAAAGGCCTGTATGCACTGTAATGCTCTACGAACATCAAGATCTCTCTGCTCCTCCACACTGCCAAGAATCTTGCTTTTAACCTTTTAATTCTGCATTCAAATTCGACCTTCTAAAGTGAATGACTTCACACTTTTCCAGGTGGAACACCATCTGCCACTTATTAGCCCAGTGCTGCATCCTGTAAATGTCCCGTTGCAACCCACAACAGCCCCCCCATACCACCAACCACTCCACCAATCTGTGTCATCAGCAAAACATACTGCCCTCCCTTCCACTTCCTCATCCAAGTTAATTATAAAAATCATGAAGAGCAGAGATCCCAGAACCAATCCCTGCGGAGCACCACTGGTCACTGATCTCCAGATAGAATACTTTCCATCTACTATCACCCTCTGAATTCTTTGGGGCAGCCAATTCTGTATCCAGACAGACAGGTTTTCCTGTATCTCATGCCTCCTTACTTTTTGAATGAGTCTACCATGGGGAACCTTATCAAACACCTTGCTAAAATCCATGTAAAACACATCCACTGCTCTACCTTCATCAACACATTTTGTTACATCCTCAAAGAATTCAATAAGGTTTATGAGGTATGATCTTCCCCTCACAAAGCCATGCTGACTATCTCTAATCAAACTGTGGTGTTCCAGATAATTATAAATCCCATCTCCCAGAATCTTCTCCAATACCTTACCCACCACAGACATAAGACTGACTGGTCTGTTATTCCCAGGATTGTCCCTATTCCCTTTCTTGAACAAGGGAATAACATTTGCCACCCTCCAGTCATCTGGCACTACTCCAGTGGACAGTGAGCATGCAAAGATCATCGCCAAAGGTGCAACAATCTCTTCCCCTTGCTTCCTGTAGTAACCTTTGGTATATCCTGTCTGGCCCAGGGTTTATCTTTCCTCATGTTTTTCAAAGTTTTCAATGCATCCTCCTTCCTAACCTGTTTTAGCATATCAGTTTGTTTCACGCGGTCTTCAGAAGAAATGTCAAGTTCCCTCTCGGTAATGAATACTGAAACAAAGTATTCATTAAGGACTTCTTCCACTTCCTCTGACTTCAGACAAATTCCACCCACTATCGACCCTAAACTCACTCTGGCCATCCTCTTGTTCTTCACATAAGTATAGAATGCCTTAGGGTTTTCCTTAATCCTATCGCAAAAGCTCTCTGATGCTGGCTAAGGATCTTTTGTGAATTTATGCAGTGTACCTTATGGATAGTGCACACTGCTGCTACTGAAAATCGATGGTGGAGGGAGTGGATGCTTGTGGAAGTGGTGCCAGCAAAGCAGGCTGCTTTGCCCTGGATAGGGTCAAGCTTCTGGAGTGTTGTTAGCGCTACATTCATCAAGGCAAGTGGGGAGTATTCCATCATATATCTGACTTGTCCCTCATAGATGGTGGACAGGCTTTGGGAGTCAGGAGAGGAGATATCACTGCAGTATTTTTAGCCCCTGACCAACTCTTGTATGCCGCTGCATTCAGTTGAGCTCCTGGTTAATGATAACCCCCAGGATGTTGATAGTTGGGGATTCAGCGATGGTAAGAGTGTCTCTTATTGCTGATGGTCATTGCTTGGCACAAAATGTTACATTCCACTTGTCAGCCCAAGCCTGGACATTGTCCAGATCTTGTTGCATTTGAACTTGGGCTGCTTCAGTATCTGAGAAATCACAAAAGGTGCTGAACATTGCACAATAATCAGTGAACATCCTCACTAATGGCCTCATGGTGGAGGGAAGGTCACTGATGAAGCAGCTGAAGATGGTTGGGTCTAGGAAGCTACCCTGATGTCAATGCTCCTAAGGGTTCTGCCATTTATTGTATAAGTTGCATCTGAATTTGATCTTCCAAAATGCTTCATCTCGCATTTGTCTGGATTAAACTCCATCTGCCATTTCTCTGCCCAAAACTGCAATCTGTATCCTGCTGTATCCTCTGACAATTTTGTTAGCTTGAACAAAATAATGGAATCTCTGTGTAATAGTTCCAGCTCTATTTTCATCATTGGGTGTAACTGTGGTGCCAAATAGGAAGGGCCGACTGAGCACAATGTACCATAAAAAGTTTAGCACTACTTTGTTTCTTCCTGTTTAAAACAAGGTATTCCTTAGGTTGCCAGTTTTTCAGAGTAGATACTCCTCACTGAAGGCATTTCCATCTAATGTAGAGTACTCATTATTCAGTGTTCCTTCAGGGTGGAGCATGTCACAAGCTACTATGACACTGATCCTACTCTCAATGCCAATTTTCTTAGTGTTAAGTTACAAGAAAGACCAGAATGCTGAAGCATTGAACAGCGAGGGTCTTATTATGGAGGTGCTTAATTAGAAGGAAGCAGTCTAGACTAAAGTAATTCCAGCCCAAAATGGCCAAAGAGGTAATCATTATGTCACATAATCAAATTCAAAGTGACAGCCCACTACATAGAGTCAAAAAAGTTTAATAATCTATTTATCAAGAGTCAAGTCCATTTTAAAATACAGTACACAACTAAACAAAAAAAAAACTTTAAAAATGCCAAACTACATAGTGAAAAAATGAATGCTATAACATAACCACAATAATTTGTTCTACTTATAATGGGGATTAAGTGCTAAGTGACTTCCTTGGATGAACCACCTTCACCAGATCACCATGAACAGCAATTTGACAGATTTTAAAAATTCACTGCAAGTCATTAAATATAAAATCTGGTTTGGCTGCTTAAGCACTCCAGATAGAAATCTCCAGAATTAAACTATAAATAACACAAACATTCTGAGAGATGGGATGAAATCAATCAATCATTCTCAATTATACATATATTAGATCACATCCCAAGTATGGAGTCCAGGTCACTTCTGGTCCCAAGTGTGAATATCAAACTTGGGAGGCAGTTCAGTAAATGGCAGTGACACTGGATCTTATGTTATAAAGTAAAGGAAATACTGTTGAAACCTGGTTCAGTCAATGAAGTTAAGTTTACTCACAATGCGGTTATGTTCAAATAATTTAAAATCTGCAATTCTATCATGCCTTGCTTAACCTCAGGATATCCAAATAACTTCAGAAAATTCAGCGCTTTGATGGCTAATTCCTGTTGTAATGAAGGAAAAGTAGCAATCAATTTGCACAGAGCATTGTTCTACTATCTGAGCATCTCATCCCCACTTGATTATTTTTTACAAGAAGATCGAATGAAGGGAAAATATCAGCTTGGTGAAGACTGACCCGGGACATCTTTGCGCACAAATCACAAAAAGGTTGGTTTGCAGATGTAGCACGTTATCAGGATGGGAAATGGAATATTGTCCTTCAATGCGAAGGGATGGAGTTTAAAAAAAAGCAGGGAGGAAATGCTGCACTGAAACTAAAAAACGCTGAAAATTAGAGCTCTGATGAAGAAACAGCACTTATTCTCTCTCCGTGGATGTGACCTGACCCACTGTGATTTCCAGCAGTTTGTTTTCAGTACAGATTCCAGGCCTGTAGCGATTTGCTCCTATGATATGCGACAACTTTATATGGTGCTGGTGAGGCCACACCCGCTATACTGTTTACAATTTTGGTCTCCTTACATGTGAAAGGATGCACTAGCACTGGAGGGGGTTCACTAAGTTGCTTCTAAGTTGAGAGAGTGTTGGCTTATGAGAAGAGATGGAGTAGACTGATTGGAATTAAGAAGAATGAGGGGAGATCTTTGTAAAACTATGAAGGGAATAGATAAGGTAGAAGCAGGGGCTTTGTTCTTAGTGACGGGTGAAACTAGAACTAGGGGGCATAGCCTCAAAATAAAGGGGAGCAGATTTAAGACTGAGTTGAGGAGGAACTTCTTCACCTAAAGGGTTGTGAATCTGTGCAATTCTCTGACCAGTGAAGCAGTTGAGGCTACCTCAATGAATGTATTCAAGGCAAGGAGAGATAGATTTTGTCAAATAAAAGGAATAAGAGAAAGGGAGGACTGCAGATGCTGGAGATCAGAGCTGAAAATGTGTTGCTGGAAAAGCGCAGGAGGTCAGGCAGCATCCAAGGAGCAGGGGAATCGACGTTTTGGGCATGAGCCCTTCTTCAGGGATGAGGAAAGTGTGCCAAGCAGGCTAAGATAAAAGGTAGGGAGGAGGGACTTGGGGGAGGGGCGTAGGGAATACAATATGGAAGGAGGTTAAGGTGAGGGTGATAGGCCGGAGAGGGGGTGGGGGCGGAGAGGTCGGGAAGAAGATTGCAGGTTAGGAAAGTGGTGTGAGTCCGAGGGTTGGGACTGAGATAAGGTGGGGGAAGGAATGAGAAAGCTGGAGAAATCTGCATTCATCCCTTGTGGTTGGAGGGTTCCTAGGCGGAAGATGAGGCGCTCAGTAAAGGAATTAAGGCTTGTGGTGAGTGGGTGGGTAAGTAGAGCAAAGTCCATGAAAAAGAGCAGCCAAAATCTTATTGAATAGCACAGCAGTTTTGAGGGGCCAGATGGCCTACTCCTGCTCATATAAAGAGTTGGGGAGGGGGGTTCTTCCCAAATAGCAGAATGAGACTTTTTATATAATCGGAGATGACTGGTGGAGCCTCCACCAATGTCTCACCCACAATGCTGCACTTTCAACAATTCAGCACTCTCTCAGCACAACAAAAAGGAGCAGGAAATTATGTGTTAATGTCTTTATAGGGTGGAATAGAAGTAATGGACAGAAGTTATAACACCAAGCCAAGGTTGACATTGTTCATTAATTTTCTAACATTACCTTAACAAGCACTTCTACAATGTTGGTATGGCCCTCCGATGCTGCCATATGCAGAGGCGTTCTGTCCACTTTGGTCCTTGCATCCCGACTCACTCCAGCTCGAAGCAGCACTTCTGCTGTGGAATAGTGGCCATATTGGGCTGCCAGGTGAAGAGGTGATGTTCCCAGCTGTAAATCCGAAAATATAAAACAACCCAATAAAAGAATGGCAACACCCCCATCACTTTCAGTTAGAGCAACAAATTTGTAGATGAGATTAAATGATTCAGTATCTTAAGTAAAATGAAACCAAGATTCTCAAAAGATGTATGAAAATTTCAATTTCACACAAGAGGCCTTATTTAATACTGAACATCCACAATAGTCAACTGATTGAATATTTACAATATCTATGGTCTATTAACCCTTGCATTCAACGTTTCAATTTCAGACGCCTTAACATTACCCAAAATCACTAAATATGAGCAATCTATAAAAGTATGAAAATGCTATATTATTTCATAAATTATAGATTTTAATGCTGCTTCAAGTTTACCACTAAGAAATAAGAGAAAACCACAATTCTTACATACCACTCAACACTGAGGGTGCATTTTCAGACAACTTTGCAATGAGTTGGGGACTTCTTACTTATAAAAGGTAGTAGAGGCAGGAGTTCCAGAGCCCTACCACTCAAAAAAAAAGTACTTTTTCCCCATCTCCCCTCCAATTCTTCTACTAAATTACTTCAAATCTATGCCCCTGGTCATTAATGCCTTTAATAAGCTAAGCATGCCCTTCCCATCCTCTCTAACCTATACCTCAAATCAAACCTCCCACCTCTTCTGTTTCAATGGGAATAACCCTAGTCCATTGGGCCGGCACGGTGGCTCAGTGGTTAGCAACGGTTGTCTCAGTGCCAGGAACCTGGGTTCGATTCTCACATGGGGGGGGTGGGGAGGGGGAAAACTGTCTGTGTAGAGTTTGCAGATTCTCCCAGGGTCTGCGTAGGTTTCCTCCAGGTGTTCCGGTTTCCTCCCACAATCCAAAGATGCGCAGGTTAGCTAAATTGGCCATGCTAAATTACACAGTGTTCAGGGATGTGTAGGTTAGCTCAGCCAGTGAAGCCCAGAAGCCTTGAATGAATGAAAACAGACAGGAACTACATGCAGTTGTGGCCTAACTAGTGACTGATAGAGTATCAGCATAATCTCCCTGCTCGGATAGGCTATACGTCAGCTAAAGAAAGGAAAGGATTCCATATGTTCACTTAACCATCTTATTGGCCTATCCTGCTACCTTCTGAGATCGCAAATACACCTTAATATTCTCACATTATGTATTTCATTGCATTGCTTAATTTTCCCAAATAACTCACTTCATTTCACTAGATTTAAATCTATTTAATAGAACAAAGAATACTACTGTGCAGGACAGACCCTTCAGCCCTTGATGTTGCATCGACTTGCGAAACCAATCTGAAGCCCATCTAACTGACACTATTCCATTATCACCCAGAAATTTATCCAATGACTACTTAAATGCCCTTAAAGTTGCCAAGTCTACTACTGTTGCAGGCAGGGCATTCCATACCCTCGCTACTCTCTGCCACTTACCTGTCCACCTGACTAATCACAAATACCTTACTACAGTGTACACTAGGGAGGGAGCCCAGAACAAAAGACAAAAGGGATTGTTGTTGGTACCTTTCCTTTACTACCATTAGCATATGCTTGGTCTTTTCCACTGGGTACACATCATCTGTTCCACTTGCTCCTCCCCTCTCTCAACAGTATATTAAAACAAAAACACATTTTCCAGCCCCATTCAGTTGTGAAGAGTCATATTGGACTCCAAAAGTTAACTTTCTCTCCTGCAGATTCCGCCAAATGTCTGATATTCTACAGCATTTATGAATTTATTACAGAAAAATTATTTTATTGAGAACATGAAGCATAACTTCCCCAATATTGACAGGTAATACTGTAGTTCAAGTAGTTTAGATGGGTAAGTTTTTGTTCAATGTATGCAGGAGGGTTTTCTGACAGTATGTAGACAGGCCAACAAGGGGCAATCCCATAATGGATTTGGTACTGGGGAAGTGAACCCAGCCAGATGTTAGAATTGGAGGTAGGTGAGCACTTTGGTGATAGTGACCATAATTCAGTTATGTTTACAATAGCAATGGACAGGTATAGGTATATACCACATGGAAAGAGGTATAACTGGGGGAAAGGCAATTATGGGACGATTAGGCCAGATTTAGGATGCATAGGATGTGGAAGGAAACTGCAGGGGATGGACACTCTCTTGAAATGTGGAGCTTATTCAAGGAACAGCCTCTGCGGCTCCTTAGTAAGTATATACCTATCAGGCAGGGAGGGAGTTGTCGGGAAAGGAAGCCATGGTTTACTGAAGAAGTTGAAGCTCTTGTCAAGAGGAAGAAGAACGCTACGTGAGGATGAGGTACAATGGTTCAGTTCGGGGGTTTCAGAGTTATAAGTTAGCCAGAAATAATCTAAAGAGAGGGCTAAGAAGAGCCAGGAGGAGATGTGAGAAGTTGTTGAAGCATAGGATCAAGGAAAACCCTCAGGCCTTCTATGGCTATATCAGGAACAAAAGAATGACTAGAGTAAGATTAGGGCCAATCAAAGATAGTAGTGAAAGGTTGTGTGTGGAATCTGAGGACATAGGGTTTAATGAATACTTTTTGTCAGTATTCACATTGGAAAAGGACAATGTTAGTGAGAATATGGAGATACAGACTACTAGATTAGATGGGATTTTGGTTGACAAAGAGGTTTTAGCAATTTTGGAAGATCTCAAAATAGATAAGACCCCTGGGCCAGATGGGAGTTATCCTTGGATTCTCTGTGAAGCCAGGGAGGAGATTGCAGAGCCTTTGGCTTTGATCTTTTGTCAGCATTGTCGACAGGAGCAGTGCCAGAAGACTGGAGGATGGCAAATGCTGTTCCCTTGTTTAAGAAGGGGAGTCAGGACAACCCTAGTAATTATAGGCCAGTGAGCCTTACTTCACCTATGGGTAAGGTGTTGGAAAAGGTTACAAGAGATGGGATTTATAATCATCTGGAAAGAAATAATTTGATTAGGGATAGTCAACACGGTTTAGTGAAGGGTAGGTCATGCCTCACTAACCTTGAGTTCCTCGAGAAGGTGACAAAACAGATGGATGAAGGTAAAGTGGTTAATGTGGTTTATATGGACTTCAGTAACACATTTGATAAGGTTCCACATGGTAGACTATTGCACAAAATACGGAGTTTCGGGGTTGAAGGTGATTTAGCAATTTGGATCAGAAATTGGCTGGCTGAAAGAAGACACGGGGTGGTGGTTAATGGGAAATGTTCATCCTGCAGCTCAGTTACCAGTGGTGTGCCCCAAGGATCTCTTTTGGGGCCACTGCTGTTTGTCATTTTTATAAATTATTCAGATATGGGTGCAGAAGGATGAGTTTGTAAATTTGTGGATGACACGAAGGTAGGCAGAGTTGTATGTAGTGCTGAAGGATATTGTGGGTTACAGAGGGACATAGATAGATGTAGAGCTTGGCTGAGAAGTGGCAAATGGAGTTTAATACTGAAAAGTGTAAAGTAGTTCACTTCGGATGAAGTAACAGGAATGCAGAGTACTGGGCTAATGGAAAAATTCTTGGCAGTATAGATGAACAGAGAGATCTCAGTGTCAAGGTGCATAAATCCCTGAAAGTTGCCACCCAGGTTGATAGGGTTGTTAAGAAGGCATATGGTATTTGGCGTTTATTGGTAGGGGGATTGCATTTCAGAGCCACGAGGTTATATTTCAGCTGGGAAATCCTAAGTAGAAGTGAGAATAGAAAAACTGATGAAGATGCTTCCGAAGTTAAAGTCAGAAAGCTAATGAGAAGAAAAGGCAGGTAAGAGCAAGTAAGAGAATGAGGTAACTGAACAATTAAACTGCACGTGTTTCAGGATTTTGGTTTGCTCGCTGAGCTGGAAGGTTCGTTTCCAGACGTTTTGTCACCATACCAGGTAAGATCTTCAGTGAGCCTCCAGACGAAGCACTGCTGGTGTTTCCGGCTTTCTATATATACACATTTGGGTTTCCTTGGGTTGTTGATGTCATTTCCTATAGTGATGTCATTCCCTGTTCTTTTTCTCAGGGGGTGGTAAATGGGATCCAAGTCAATGTATTTGTTGGTAGAGTTCCAGTGGAATGCCATGTTTCTAGGAATTCTCATGCATGTCTCTGTTTGGCTTGTCCTAGGATGGAGATGTTGTCCCAGTCTATCCTAGAACATACACAGAAGTCTGGAAATTATAGATCTGTGAGTCTACATCAGTAGTGGGCAAGTTGTTGGAGGGAATTCTGAGAAACAGAATTTATATGCATTTGGAGGGGCAAGGACTGGTTAGGGATAGTCAGCACGGCTTTGTGCATGGGAAATTGTGACTCGCAATTAGAACATAGAACATAGAACATAGAACAATACAGCACAGAACAGGCCCTTCAGCCCACGATGTTGTGCCGAACTTCTATCCTAGATTAAGCACCCATCCATGTACCTATCCAAATGCCGCTTAAAGGTCGCCAATGAATCTGACTCTACCACTCCCACGGGCAGCGCATTCCATGCCCCCACCACTCTCTGGGTAAAGAACCCACCCCTGACATCTCCCCTATACCTTCCACCCTTCACCTTAAATTTATGTCCCCTTGTAACACTCTGTTGTACCCGGGGAAAAAGTTTCTGACTGTCTACTCTATCTATTCCTCTGATCATCTTATAAACCTCTATCAAGTCACCCCTCATTCTTCGCCGTTCCAACGAGAAAAGGCCGAGAACTCTCAACCTATCCTCGTACGACCTACTCTCCATTCCAGGCAACATCCTGGTAAATCTTCTCTGCACCCTCTCCAAAGCTTCCACATCTTTCCTAAAGTGAGGCGACCAGAACTGCACACAGTACTCCAAATGTGGCCTAACCAAAGTCCTGTACAGCTGCAACATCACCTCACGACTCTTGAATTCAATCCCTCTGCTAATGAACGATAATACTCCATAGGCCTTCTTACAAACTCTATCCACCTGAGTGGCAACCTTCAAAGATCTATGTACATAGACCCCAAGATCCCTCTGTTCCTCCACCTGACCAAGAACCCTACCATTAACTGCAATTGATTGAGTTTTTTTTTAAGAATGTAACCAAAAGGATTGAAGAGGATAGAGCAGTAGATTTTGTGACATGGACTTTAGTAAAGCCTTTGACAAGGTTCCACATGGTAGAACATTAGTTAGATCACATTGGATTCAGAGAGAGCCAGCTAATTGGATACAAAATTGGCTTGACAGTAGGAGACAGAAGGAGGTGGTGGAGCAGGTGACTGTAAGGACTGCAGATGCTGGAAGTCAGAGTCAATCGATGTGAAGCTGGAAGAGCACAGCAGGTTAGACAGCATCAGAGGAGCAGGATAATCAACGGATTGGGCCAAAATCCTTCATCACAGCTGGGGAAGAGGGGGGGAGCCCACAAGTAAATAGGGGGGTGGTGGGATGGTGATGGGTGGATTCAGGGAGGGGATTATCGTGATTGGTCAGTGAGAAGGCTGGAGAGGATAGGTGAGAAGGAAGATGAGAAGGTTAGAACAAGTCAGGGAGGTGAGTGAGGAGGGTGGGGCTAGACATGCGATAAAGCTGGGGGAAAAGGGGACTTTGAAGGTGGTGAAGTTGATGTTGAGGCAATTGGGCTGTAATCTTCCCGGTAAAATATTAGATGTTGTTCTTCCAATTTCCATTCGGCCTCACTCTGACAGTGGAGGAAGCCAAGAATGGACATGTTGCTGGGCAAGTGGGAAGGGGAATTAAAACGGATGGCAATCAGAAGGTCAGGTTGGTTAGTGTGTGCAGAGTGCAGATGCTCCACGATCCGGTCCCAGAGTCTGCATTTGGACTACCTGATATAGAGGAGACCACATCGGGAGCAACAAATGATATAGAGGAGATTATATAACATGCAGGTGAATCTCTGTCAGATCTGGGCGTTGGAGGGTGGTTTTTCAGATTGGAGGTGTGAACAGCAGCGTTCGGCAGGGATTGTTGCTGGCTCCACTATTGTTTGTCATTTATATAAATAATTTAGATGAAAATTTAGGAGGCATGGTTAGTAAGTTTGCTGATGACACCACAATTGGTGGCATAGTCTACAGTGAGAAGGTTATCTAAGACTCCAAAGGGATTTTGATCAACTAGACCAAGTGGCACATGAAGTTTAACTTGGGAAAAATGTGAGGTATTGTATTTTGGTAAAATGACCAAGGGCAGGACTTATACAATTAAAGGATCAGGTACATAGTTCTTTGAACTCTCTCATTGGTAAACAGGGTGGTTAAGAAGGTGTTTGAGTGGGCTCAAACCACTGAATATAGGAGTTGGGATGTCACGCTGAGTTGAGGACTTTTGGAGTCCTATGTACAGTTCTAGTTGCCCTGAGGAAGGATATTATTAAATTGGAGAGGCTAGAAAAAGATTTACTGGAGGAGTGGTGCTTGGAACAGAGGGTCTGAATTATCAAAACAAAAATAGGCTGGATAGGCTAGGACCTTTTCAACTGGAGTGTAGGAGCTTGAGGGGGTTTATAAAATCATGAGGGACATAGATAAGGTGAATAACAAAACGTCTTTTACTAGGGTGAGGGAGTTCAAAAATCAGAGGGCATATTTTTAAGTTGAGAGGAGAAAAAGTTTTAAAAAGTTTCAGTAGCAAGTTTTTTTTTTAAATACACAAAGTGGTTTATATGTGGAATGAATTGCCAGAGGAAGTGGTCGATGCAGGTACAGTTGCAACATTTAAAAGACATTTGAACAGGTACATAATTGGGCAAGGTTCAGAGGGATATGGGTCAAATACAGGCAAGTGGGACTGGTTTAGTTCGGGAACACAATCAGCATGGACTAATTTCACCAAACGGTCTTTTCCCATGCTGAATGCTGTATTCAAAACACATGAAATATAAAGTGCAGATAGTCTACCTACCCAGTCGGTTGTGAATGGAGCACCATTGGACATTAAGATGCGAACCTCATCATCTTGTCCTGCTCGTGCAGCTTCTAATAGTTTCTTCCCCAAATCCACTAGAGACATCTAGGCAGAAAACACAATGCAATTCCAGCAATACGCATGAATATTCAAACATTTAGCTCACATGAGCTAGTCACTAATCAGTACTCTACTGCTTGGGAAAAACATGGGATGGCACAAAAAGTAGTAAAAAGGAACATTTAATTTTGCAACCATTTGGTTTATTTCCATATGCCATGTCTAAACAATTTTGTGTAAAATGCTATGTTCATTAAATCTCTATTTCAGATTCAATTAGGATAGTATCTGAATGTTGCCACCTTTCATAGGCAATGACTCTGGATGGCAGTCTCATGCAGATCAATAAAACACGCCACTAAAACATTTTACTTTCTCAAGATTACATTTGTCTCGTTTGCAGTATTGAAAGCATATGTAGGCAAATTTCAGGTAAGTGTAACAGTTAAAGGGTAAGGATAGTATAGGATTTCAACATCCCCAACATCATATGGGGTAGTCATAGTGTGAAAGGTTTAGAGGAAATGGAGTTTGTAAAATATATAGAGGACAGCTTTTTAAGCCAGCATGCAGAAGGTCACACAAAAGAGAAGGGTTAGTCCTGAGCTTAATTTTTGGCAACAGAGCTGGGCAACTGGATGATGTACTAGTGGGGGGGAACCATTCTGTGGGCAATCCTAACTCTGTTGGATTCAGGATTGTTATGGAAAAGGACAAGGTTAGGCCTGAAAATCAAAGCTCTCAACTGGAGAAAGTCTGATTTTACTAAGAACAAATATGATTTGACAAGAGTGGACAGACAGCAGATAATTTCATGGAACATTACAGCACAGTACAGGCCCTTCAGCTCTCGATGTTGCGCCGGCCTGTGAAAATAATCTGATGCCCATCTAACCTACACTGTTCAATTATTGTCCATATGGATGTCCACTGCCCATTTAAATGCCCTTAATGTCAGCGGGTCTACTACTGTTCCAGGTAGGCCATTCCTGATATCTGTCCTAACTCTATCACCCCTCAATTTAAAGCTATGTTCCCTCATGTTAGCCTTCACCAGAGGAAAAAAGGCTACAACTGTCCACCCTATGTAACCTCCGATTATCTTATGTCTCGATTAAGACAACTCTCAACCTTCTTCTCTCCAATGAAAACAGTCTCAGTTCCCTCAGCCTTTCCTTGTATGTCCTTCCTTCCATACCAGGCAACATCCTAGTAAATCTCCTCTGAACCCTTTCCAAAGCTTCCACATCCTTTCTATAATCCGGTGACCAAAACTACACGCAATACTCCAGGCGCGGCCTTACCAGTGTCTTGTAAAGCTGAAGCATGACCTCATGGCTCCGAAACTCAATCCCCCTACCAATAAACGCCAAACACCATATGCCTTCTTAATAACCCTACCAACCTGGATGGCAACTTTCAGGGATTTATGCACCTGGACACAGATCGCTTATTTTACACTGCCAAGAATTTTGCCATTAGACCAGTACTCCATATTCCCATTACTTCTTCCAAAGCAAACTACTTCACACTCTTCTGCATTAAACTGCATCTGCCACTTCTCAGCCCAGCTCTACATCTTATCTATGTCCCTCTTTAACCCACTATCCACAACTCTGCCTAACTTTGTGCTATCAGAAAATTTACAAACTCATCCTTCTACACCCACATCCAGATCATTTATAAAAATGACAAACAGCAGTGGCCCCAAGAGAGATCCTTGGGGCACACCACTGGTAACTGAGCTCCAGGATGAACATTTCCCATTAACCACCACCCCGTGTCTTCTTTCAGCTAGCCAGTTTCTGATCCAAAAATCGCTCAATCACCTTCAACCCCGAACCTCTATTTTGTGCAATAGTCTACTGTGTGGAACCTTATCAAACACGTTACTGAAGTCCATATAAACCACACATCAACCACTTTACCTTCATCCACCTGTTTGGTCACCTTCTCAAAAGAACTCAATAAAGGTTAGTGAGGCGCAAACTACCCTTCACAAAACCGTGTTGACCATCCTTAATCAAATTAATCCTTTCCAGATGATTATAAATCCCATCTCTTATAACCTTTTCCAACACCTTACCCACAACCGGAGAAAGGCTAACTGGCCTATAATTACCAGGGTTGTCCTGACTTCCATTCTTAAACAAGGGAACAACATTTGCTATCCTTCTGGCACTACTCCTGTCGACAATGCTGACGTAAAGATCAAAGCCAAAGGCTCTGCAATGTCCCCCTTGGCTTCCCAGAGAATCGGAGGATAAATCCTATCTTGCCCAAGGGTCTTATCTATTTTGAGATCTTCCAAAATTGCTAAAACCTCCTCTTTGTCAACTGCAAGCCCATCTAATCTAGTAGCCTGTATCTCCATATTCTCACTAACATTGTCAGTATTCACATTGGAAAAGGGCAAAAAAGTATTCATTAAACCCTATGTCCTCAGATTCCACACACAACCTTTCACTACTATCTTTGATTGGCCATAATCTTACTCTAATTCTGGATTAGTGGTGCTGGAAGAGCACAGCAGTTCAGGCAGCATCCAAGGAGCTTCGAAATCGACATTTCGGGCAAAAGCCCTTCATCCCCACGCCCACCCTCCTCTAGCTTCACTCTCCACGCTTCAGGCTCACAGCCTTTATTCCTGATGAAGGGCTTTTGTCCGAAACGTCGATTTTGAAGCTCCTTGGATGCTGCCTGAACTGCTGTGCTCTTCCAGCACTACTAATCCAGAATCTGGTTTCCAGCATCTGCAGTCATTGTTTTTAACCTCCTAATCATACTCTAGTCATTCTTTTGTTCCTGATATAGCCATAGAAGGCCTGAGGGTTTTCCTTGATCCTATGCTTCAACAACTTCTCACATCTCCTCCTGGCTCTTCTTAGCCCTCTCTTTAGATTATTTCTGGCTAACTTATAACTCTGAAACCCCCGAACTGAACCATTGTACCTCATCCTCACGTAGCGTTCTTCTTCCTCTTGACAAGAGCTTCAACTTCTTCAGTAAACCATGGCTTCCTTTCCCGACAACTCCCTCCCTGCCTGATAGGTATATACTTACTAAGGAGCCGCAGAGGCTGTTCCTTGAATAAGCTCCACATTTCAAGAGAGTGTCCATCCCCTGCAGTTTCCTTCCACATCCTATGCATCCTAAATCTGGCCTAATCGTCCCATAATTGCCTTTCCCCCAGTTATACCTCTTTCCATGTGGTATATACCTATACCTGTCCATTGCTATTGTAAACATAACTGAATTATGGTCACTATCACCAAAGTACTCACCTACCTCCAAATTTAACATCCAGACAGGTTCATTCTCCAGTACCAAATCCAATAATGGCATCTCCCCTTGTTGGCCTGTCTACATACTGTGTCAGAAAACCCTCCTGCACACATTGAACAAAAACTGACCAATCAGAACTACCTGAACTATAGTATTCCTAGTCAATACTGGGAAGTTAAAGAACCCCATAACAACTACCCTGTTACTCTCAAGACCCATCTTTGCTATCCTTTCCTCTACATCCCTCGAACAATTCAGAGGCCAATAGAAAAATCCCAACAGAGCGACTTCTCCTTTCCTGTTTCTAACCTCAGCCCAAACTACCTCAGTGGAGGAGCTGAAAATGTGTTGCTGGAAAAGCGCAGCAGGTCAGGCTGCATCCAAGGAGCAGGAGAATCAACGTTTCGGGCATGAGCCCTTCTTCAGGGATGAGGAAAGTGTGCCAAGCAGGCTAAGATAAAGAGGTAGGGAGGAGGGGCGTTGGAAATGCAATAGGTGGAAGGACGTTAAGGTGAGGGTGATAGGCTGGAGAGGGGGTGGGGGCAGAGAGGTTGGGAAGAAGATTGCAGGTTAGGAAGGTGGTGCTGAGTTCGAGGGTTGGGGGGGGGGGGGGGGGGGGGGGGATGAGGAAACTGGAGAAATCTGAGTTCATCCCTTGTGGTTGGAGGGTTCCTAGTCGGAAGATGAGGCACTCTTCCTCCAGCCGTCGTGTTGCTATGGTCTGACGATGGAGGAGTCCAAGGACCTGCATGTTCTTGGTGAAGTGGGAGGGGGGGTTGAAGTGTTGAGCCACGGGGTGGTTGGGTTGGTTGGTCTGGGTGTCCCAGAGGTGTTCTCTGAAACGTTCCGCAAGTAGGCGGCCTGTCTCCCCAATATAGAGGAGGCCACAGCGGGTGCAGTAAATGACCCGATTACTGCATCCGCTGCGGCCTCCTCTATATTGGGGAGACAGGCCGCCTACTTGCGGAACGTTTCAGAGAACACCTCTGGGACACCCAGACCAACCAACCCAACCACCCCGTGGCTCAACACTTCAACCCCCCCTCCCACTTCACCAAGAACATGCAGGTCCTTGGACTCCTCCATCGTCAGACCATAGCAACACGACGGCTGGAGGAAGAGTGCCTCATCTTCCGACTAGGAACCCTCCAACCACAAGGGATGAACTCAGATTTCTCCAGTTTCCTCATCCCCCCCCCCCCCCAACCTTGTCTCAGTCCCAACCCTCGAACTCAGCACCACCTTCCTAACCTGCAATCTTCTTCCCAACCTCTCTGCCCCCACCCCCTCTCCAGCCTATCACCCTCACCTTAACGTCCTTCCACCTATTGCATTTCCAAAGCCCCTCCCCCAAGTCCCTCCTCCCTACCTTTTATCTTAGCCTGCTTGGCACACTTTCCTCATTCCTGAAGAAGGGCTCATGCCCGAAATGTCGATTCCCCTGCTCCTTGGATGCTGCCTGACCTGCTGCGCTTTTCCAGCAACACATTTTCAGCTCTGATCTCCAGCATATGCAGTCCTCACTTTTACCTCAGTGGATGAGTCCTCAAACGTTCTCTCAGCCACTGTTAATCAAGGGTATTATTACAATGCCACACCCCACCTCTTATCATCTTCTCTGTTCTTGCTGAGACATCTAAGTCTCGGAACCTGTAACAACCATTCTTGTCCCTACTCTACCCAGGTCTCTGAAATGGCCATAACATTGAAGTCCCATGTACCAACCCATGCTGCAAGTTCACCCAACTTATTCCAGATTCTCCTGGCGTTGAAGTACACACATTTCAAACAAACATCCTGATTGCTGGTGCTCTCTCGTGACCTTGTAAACCTATCCCTGACCTCACTACCCTCAATCTCCTGTACACAGGTACTACAATTCAGGCTACCATCCATCTGCTGCATTAGATAAAACCTCTCCGAAGAGCTAAGCAATTATCCCCCCCATCCCAGGATATTGATACCCCATCTCTCTGTAGAGGTCCCACCTTCCACAGAAAGAACTCCAATTCTCCAAGAATTCCTCCCTCCTGCACCATCCCTGCAGCCATGTGTTCAGCTCCACACTCTCCCCTGTTCCTCGCTTCACTAGCACGTGGCATGGGGAACAAACCAGAGATGGCGAAAGTGAGGACTGCAGATACTGGAGATTAGAGTGGTGCTGGAAAAGCACAGCAGGTCAGGCAGCATCCGACGCACATCTCCGAGACACCCGCTCCAATCAACCCCACTGCCACATGGCCAAACATTTCAACTCCCCCTCCCACTCTTCCGAGGATATGCAGGCCCTGGACGACCTCCACCACCACCCGATGCCTGAAGGAAGAATGCCTCATCTTCTGCCTCGGAACCCTTCAACCCCAGGATATCAAATGTGGACTTCACCAGTTTCCTCATTTCCACCCACCTCCCCCCCCGCCCCCCCCAACCTTACCCCAGTTCCAAACTTCCAGCTCAGCACCATCCTCATGACCTGTCTCACCTGTCAATCTTCCTTCCCACCTATCCGCTCCACCCTCCTTTCCAACCCCTTCCTCCAGCCACCTATTACACTCAACTACCTTCTCCCCAGCCCCAGCCCCACCCCCTCATTTATCTCTCCACCACCGAGGCTTCCAGTCTCATTCTTGATGAAGGGCTCCTGCCCAAAATGTCGATTTTCCTGCTCCTCGGATGCTGCCTGACTGCTGTGCTTTTCCAGCACCACTCTAATCTTGAACAAGCCAGAGATAACAACTCTGTTTGTTCTAGCTCTAAGGTTTCACTGTAGCTCCCTGAATTTCTGCCTTCAATCCCCACCTACCTTCCTACTGATGTCATATTTCAGGTGAGTTTGTCTCAACAGTGGGATGCATTCAAGAAGGAAATGGAATTCAGACCTGCAAATACAGCAAAGTAGAAGAAAGTAGTTGTAGGTATATTATGAAAACTTGTAGGACAAGGAAGGTTGTGATAGTTGATGATTCAATAACCGGAGGGTAGACTGGGGGAAAACATGGAGCATGGGGTAGAGAAGGAGACAAATTCCTGCAATGTGTGGACAACTTCCTGGAACATACATTTTCAGTCCTATTAGGGAAGAAGCTGTAATGGATCTAGTCCTAAAAAAATGAGGCAGGCCCAGTGGAGAACGTCATTGTGGGGGAGTATTTGAGAAATGGCGATCATATTATTGTAAGGTTTGATATTAGGTTGGAAAATAATTTTCTTTAAAAAAAAATCAAAGATTAAGGATTCCAGACTGAAAAAGGACAGGCTTTAAGGGGTCAGATTGATTGGAAGCATTTTGGACGATAAAATAGTAGTATAAAAAAAGGGAGACTTTCAAAAGAGAGATGAATAGGGTGCATGCTAAGTGCAAATTGATGAAAAATAAATATGGGGTATTCAAACCTTGAGTAGCAGGATAACTAAGGATATTGATGAGGAAGATAAAGGAGGCATATGATGCATACCAAAATAATAATCGCAACAGAAGTCAGGAAGAGTATCTCAAATGCAGGATGGGGGCTAAGACTGGAATAAGGAAGGCTAAGAGGAAGCAAAAAGAAAGGATGGCAGGTTATACTAAAACAAATAGTAAAACGTTCTTCCGATATATCAATGTAAAAGATCAGCTAATGATACATTGGGGCCCATAAGGAACAAGCAGGGTAAACTGTTCACTGAAGTAAAGAGTGTGGCAAAGGTACTAAATGAATACTTTGTTTCTGTCCTTACCAGATTAGAAGATTTAAATGGTCCTTCAATAAACATATGGAAAATAATGGAATAGTGCAGGTTAGATAGGTTTTCACAGGTTGGCGCAACATTGAGGGCCAAAAGGCCTGTACTGAGCTGTAATGTTCGATGTTCTATGTGACATTGCCCAGTAGCAAATGTGGGTGTTGAACAACTGAGCAGATACCTGATAAATAAAGAACTGCTAAAAGAAGCTGGCAGCACTCCAGGTAAAGAAGTTCACCAGGCCCGAACGGAGATGAATCCTAGATTGCTGAAAGAGGTAAGGGACCAAATCGTAAAGCCGTTGAAAGAAATTTTCCAGGCCTCTGGATATAGGATTAGTCCTGGCGGACTGAAGGATTGCAAATGTGAAACCATTATTTAAGAAAGAGGCAAGGGATAGCCCAGGAAGGTTGGTTAGCAAATTAGAAGTCAGTCCTTTGCAGCATGGATTAGAGGTTGGCTAAAAGATAGCAAACAGTTGGTAGGTATAGAGTCAGAGATGTACAGCATGAAAACAGACCCTTCAGTCCAACCCGTCCAGATATCCCAACCCAATCTAGTCCCACCTGCCAGCACCCGGCCCATATCCCTCCAAACCCTTCCTATTCATATACTCATCCAAATGCCTCTTAAATGTTGCAATTGTACCAGCCTCCACCACTTCCTCTGGCAGCTCATTCCATACACGTACCACCCTCTGCGTGAAAAAGTTGCCCCTTAGGTCTCTTTTATATCTTTCCCCTCTCACCCTAAACCTATGCCCTCTCGTTCTGGACTCCCCGACCCCAGGGAAAAGACTTTGCCTGGTTATCCTATCCATGCCCCTCAATTTTGTAAACCTCTATAAGGTCACCCCTCAGCCTTTGACGTTCCAGGGAAAAACAGCCCCAGCCTGTTCACCTTCTCCCTATAGCTCAGACCCTCCAACCCTGGCAACATCCTTTTAAATCTTTTCTGAACCCTTTCAAGTTTCACAACATCTTTCCGATAGGAATTGGAGACAAGTTGGGATTGGTACTTGCCTTTTCTGATTTACATAAATGGTTTGGAGATGGGTGTAGATGGCAACATCTTTAAATTTGCAGATGCTAAGTGACGGAGAGTAGCGAATTCTGAAGATGATGCTGAGCGACTTTAGAGGGACATCGACAGTTTGGCAAATGGGCAGACACCTGGCAAATGAATTTCAAAGCAGAGAAATGAGAGGTAATGCATTTTGGCAGAAGAAACAGAGAAATTATACACTTGGTTCAATTTGCTAAAGGTAGCCAGATAAGTTGAAACAGTTAAGGCAGCTTATAGGATCATTGGGTTTATAGAGATATAAAGTAATGCTACACTCTAGAAATCATTGGTCAGACCACATTTGGAGCATGGTGTCCAGTTCTGGGCGTCTTATTTAAGGAAAGATAGGCTTATTTAAAGCCCTGGAGAGTGCAAAGGAGATTTACTAGAACGACCAGGAATGAGAGATTAAAGAATTTGCGCTTGTTTTCCTTGGAGCTGAGAAGATAGAGGTGAACTTATTAAGGTATTCAAAATTGTAAAGGATATTCTATTTCTACTAGTTTGTATGTCAGTAATGGGGGGAGTCACTCTTTCAAGATTGTCAGCAAGATGCTAGGAGTTCTGGCAGGTGGGACTACACTGGGTTGGGACATCTGTTTGGCCTGGACGGGTTGGACCAAAGGGTCTGTTTCCATGCTGTACATCTCTATGACTTGGAATGCACTGCTCAGGAGAGTGTGGGGAGGGTGCATTCAACAACAGGTTTCAAACAAAGATGGATTTTCAAAACAACCTTGATTATCCGAACAAAATGGGCAAGGAGTATTTTGTTTGGATAACTGATCAGATTGTAAACGAAGGAAGCCATATTGAACATAATACATTAAAAAAACCATGTTTACAGTTTTTATTTCATTCAATCTACAAAATATGTACAAACACTAGATACTGCTTAAAAATTCATGATATTTTACAAAAAAAATCACTGTGAATAAAACTCATTGGAGGTAGGGGCCAAACCCCCAAATATTCCTCAAGCACTAATTATTTCCAGAAGAGATTTGTGGATCTACGCTGTGCTCTATCAGTTTCCTAAAATCTATAATTTTGATGAGTCTGCTACTTAAATGAACTAATCTTTGCATTCTGCAAATTGAAGATTTTTAAATGTTTTGTTCAGAAGTATCTGAACAACATTCCAGGCTGCGAGGAGCAAATTGCACAAGTCTGGTTAAACGGAGAAGGACTAAACCCTCCCCATTACATAAACACAAAATCCCAGCATTAAACAAGGTTTCAAACAGCTTCTACATTCACAAGAGTATTAGTCAGTTTCTGCTGAACTCCGCGTGGCGATAGAAAGACAGAAGCACTGCCCTTTCTCTGTCAAATTTTCATGAATGGCCTGGTAAAGTGATGGAAATAAAGTACGTACTTTTGCCAAGGGCTGCGTAACTAACCCTTATGTAAAAAACATCCAGTCGCTGTTGCTTGAGGTGCTGGTGTTTTTGTTTTTGTCAGCATTTTCACATGTTCTTCAGTACAGGTAATCCAAATTCATTTTTAATTATTGTAAACAAAAGATGTGATCATCGCACCAGTGTCACTAACACCCCTTTGATGGAACGTTTCTACAGGACCTTGAGATCTTGTTCGGATAATCAGAAATTCAGATAATTGATTATTGGATAACTGAAGTTGTTTTGAAGATTTGAAAATGATGAATTTAGTGGGCTACAGAGATAGGGCCAAAGAATGGGACTCGTCAGATAGCTCCTTTCTAAATAAATTCCCCCTCATTTATGTCTCCACTCTGGAGGCTTCCTGCCTCTATTCTGATGAAGGGCTTCTGCCCGAAACGTCGATTTTCCTGCTCCTCGGATGCTGCCTGACCTGCTGTGCTTTTCCAGCACCACTCTGATCTAGACTCTGGTTTCCAGCATCTGTAGTCCTCACTTCTGCCTAGCTCTTTCAAAAGCTGATACAAACCTGATGGATGTAATGGGCTCATTATGAAGTTTAAAACAGAGATTAGAGATTAGAGATTAGAGATTAGAGATTAGAGATTAGAGATTAGAGATTAGAGATTAGAGATTAGAGATTAGAGATTAGAGATTAGAGATTAGAGATTAGAGATTAGAGATTAGAGATTAGAGATTAGAGATTAGAGATTGATAGTACAGGGCCAATATGTTCCTATAAAGAAAAAAAAAAGGTTGGACCAGCAAATCCTGTAAACACTGAAAATCAATGGATATACAATATTTGATCGAGAGAGAAAGGGAGGACTATGGCAGATACCAAGAGCACAAAACAGAAGCTTTTGGAGGAGTAGACAATGTGCAAGAGAAAAGTTGAAACGATTAGGAATACTGAAAGGTAAATTTTTTTTTAATCCCAAGTTTTTTTACAAGTATATTAAAGATGAAAGGATATGAGGGAAAGAGTAGGGCCCATTAAGAACCACTGTAATAGAAGAGGAGGTACCAGAGAATGTAGGTCAGCATTCACTAGTGAGGGGGACAATGTGAGTATAGAAATCAGGGAGAAGATCAGTGATGCATTTAAAGAAATTAGCATAGACAGAGATGAGGTTCTAAGTGGTCTGGCAGGCTTAAAAATAGATAATTCCCCAGGGCTGGATGAAATATATCTCAGGTTTTTGAGTGAGGCAAGGAAGGAAATAGCAGGAGCACTTAAGAAAAGCCAAAACAGACCACTATCATTCCAGTGCCAAAGAAAAGTCAAAGTTAAAAATCACAGAACACCAGGTTATAATCCAACAGGTTTAATTAGAAGTATAAGCTTTTGGAGCACTGCTCCTTTATCAGGTCACTTCCCCGGCCCTATACTCATCCTTGGAACATTTGGATAACAATGAGACCTATGTCAGATAATAAGACAGCTATTATCTTAACAAGGTTATTTTGTCCTTGGTTTTTTTTTAAAAATCAAGAGAGATCATAAAGGCAGAGGTGACGAAGTGCCTAGTTTAACAATGGCAGAGGAGCAGCCAGTTCTCCCAGTTCAGGTTTTTTCTAGCTTGTTTTTAGCTGTAGCAGTCGCAAGATGCTGGGGCCTAGAGAAAGGTTCCAAGCTTGAGCAGATGTTTCTTGACGGTTTTTTCTCCCTGAAATCTTGGTGGAAGTTGTTCCCTCTTGCCTGTAAGAACCTGCATTTGAATTCACCTTTTTGCCCAGGGGTATGTTTATGGGATATTACAGGATTGGAACAGTTCCTTAGTTAAGTTTTCCAACAGTTAAGTTGTTCTAAATTCTATTTTATTTTGTTTGTGTTTCAACTGCAGTATTTAAATAAGTTCTATTTTGCTTAAAGCTCAGCGTTTTGACCAGCTGCATCACACCTGGGATATCCAGTACACATATACCTTTAAAATAAGAAAAGGTTACGGTCTAGGCTACCATCTTAAAATATTTTGAGGGGGCCTGGCCTGGTCCATAACAGACTATTTATTGATTTTTGCTCTGCCTTTAACATCATAATTCCAACAAAACTCATCTCCAAACTCAGACCTAGGACTCTGCTCCCCCCTCTACAACTGGATCCTCAACTTCCTGACCTGCAGACGGCAATCACTAAGGATAGGCAACAACACATCCTGCACAGTGCCCCTGCTCCGGCATACTCAGCCCCTCACTATACTCCTTATAGACTCATGATTACATGGCTGAATTCAGCTCTAACTCCATTTACAGATTTGCTGATGACCTTGCCCTAATGGGTCGGATCTCAAAATATGATGAGTGAGTCCAGGTAAGAGAGCTTAGTGACAACAGTGATAAAGATAACAATCTCTCCCTCAATGTCGGCAAAAAAGAAAAAGAAGGTGGCTATCAACTTCAGGAAGCAGACTGGAGGACTTGTCCGTGTCTGTATCAATGGTGCTAAGGTGGAGGTGGTCGAGAGCTTCACGTTATCGGAGCAAATATCACCAATCTATCCTGTTTCATCCACATCGATGCTACAGTCAAGAAGGTACACCAACACCTTTAATTCCTCAGAAGGCTACGGAAGTTTGACATGGCTATATGACTCATCAATTTTTAATACGCTGCTCTCTAGAACATCGAACAATACAGCACAGAACAGGCCCTTCGGCCCACGATGTTGTGCCGAACATTTGTCCTAGCTTAAGCACCTATCCAATTGCCTCTTAAAGGTCACCAATGATTCTGACTCTGCCACTCCCACAGGCAGCACATTCCATTCCCCCACCACTCTCAGGGTAAAGAACCTACCCCTGACATCCCCTCTATACCTTCCACCCTTCACCTTAAATTTATGTCCCCTTGTAACACACTCTTGTACCCGGGGAAAATGTCTCTGACTGTCTACTCTATCTATTCCCCTGATCATCTTATAAACCTCTATCAAGTCACCCCTCATCCTTCTCCGTTCCAATGAGAAAAGGCCTAGCACTCTCAACCTATCCTCATATGACCTATTCTCCATTCCAGGCAACATCCTGGTAAATCTCCTCTGCACCCTCTCCAAAGCTTCCACATCTTTAAGTGAGTACTCCAAACGTGGCCTTGCCAAGGTCCTGTACAGCTGCAACATCACCTCACGACTCTTGAATTCAATCCCTCTGCTAATGAACGCTAATACACCATAGGCCTTCTTACAAGCTCTATCCACCTGAGTGGCAACTTTCAAAGATCTATGAACATAGACCCCAAGATCCCTCTGCTCCTCCACCTTACTAAGAACCCTACCGTTAACCCTGTATTCCGCATTCTTATTTGTCCTTCCAAAATGGACAACCTCACACTTGACAGGGTTGAACTCCACCTGCCACTCCTCAGCCCAGCTCTGCATCATATCTAAGTCCCTTTGCAGCCGACAACAGCCCTCCTCACTATCCACAACTCCACCAATTTTCGTATCATCTGCAAATTTACTGACCCACCCCTCGACTCCCTCTTCCAAGTCATTAATAAAAATTACAAACAGCAGAGGACCCAGAATTGATCCCTGCGGAACTCCACTTGTAACTGGGCTCCATGCTGAATATTTACCATCTACCACCACTCTCTGACTTCGACTGGTTAGCCACTTCTCTATCCAAATGGCCAAATTTCCCACTATCCCATGCCTCCTGACTTTCCGCATAAGCCTACCATGGGGA
The DNA here is from genome assembly GCF_047496795.1 of Chiloscyllium punctatum. Lineage (NCBI taxonomy): Eukaryota > Metazoa > Chordata > Chondrichthyes > Orectolobiformes > Hemiscylliidae > Chiloscyllium > Chiloscyllium punctatum. Next base: position 61,498,375 of record NC_092786.1, read on the forward strand.
ACCTTATCAAATGCCTTTCTAAATCCATGCACACTACATCCACTGCTCTACCCTCATCCACATGCTTGGTCACCTCCTCAAAGAATTCAATAAGACTTGTAAGGCAAGACCTACCCCTCACAAATCCATGCTGGCTGTCCCTAATCAAGCAGTGTCTTTCCGGATACTCATAAATACTATCCCTCAGTACCCTTTCCATTACTTTGCCTACCACCGAAGTAAGACTAACTGTCCTGTAACTCCCGGGGTTATCCCTATTCCCTTTTTTGAACAGGGGCACAACATTCGCCACTCTCCAGTCCCCTGGCATCACCCCCGTTGACAGTGAAGACGAAAAGATCATTGCCAATGGCTCTGCAATTTCCTCTCTTGCTTCCCACATAATCCTAGGATATATCCCGTCAGGCCCGGGATACTTGTCTATCCTCAAGTTTTTCAAAATGCCCAACACATCTTCCTTCCTAACAAGTATCTCCTCTAGCTTACCAGTCCGTTTCCTACTCTCCTCTTCAACATTACGGTCCCTCTCATTTGTAAATACTGAAGAAAAGTACTCATTCAAGATCAATGGTGCATCTATCATCTATCCAGATGCATCACATCTTAGTACAGCAACCACTCTGCCCAAGACTGCACGAAACTACAATGACTCACCTGCTTTCACAACAATCACCAAAACCAGCCTTCCTCCCATTGACTCAGTCTATAATTCCTGCTGCCTTAGGAAAGTAGCCAATAACATCAAAAGCGTCTCCCACTGCAGTTATACACTGTTACATTGGGCAGAAGATGCAAATGTTTGAAAACACTAACAGGTTTAAGGACAGCTTCTTCCCCACTATTATCACACTTATGAAGAACATCTCATTGATTAGAGTTGATCTTTTTCTGTAGCTGTAACACTATATTCTGCATTCTGTTCTATTACACTGATGGACTGATGTAAAGTTAGATTTGTCTGATGAGCACATAAAACAACATTCTTCAGTGTATCTCAATATATGTGACAACAATCAAACCAAATGTGGTACTATTATTCAAGAGAGCAAGGGTTAAACAAAGAAACTATAGGCCAGTCAGTCTAAACTCAGTGGTGGGAAAACTATTTGAAGCAATTCTGAGGAGCAAGATCAATCTATATTTGGGGTTAATCAAAACAATCCGGCATGGTTTTGTCAAGGGGTTGGAAGGTTATGTCTAATTTGAGAGAATTTTTCAAAGACCAGGAATGTAGATGACGGCAGTGATTTTGATCTAGCCAACTTGACCTTCAGCAAGGCCTGTCATTAGGGCCAACATGGGAGACCAATACTAAGGGAACAGCCCATGGGAATCCAAGGAAAGTTTGGAAATGGGATCCAGAATTGACTAAGTGGCAAAATCAGAGGGTGATAGTTGAGGGGTATTTTGCCTCACATGAAGTTTATGCCAGTGAGGTTCCACACAGGTGTGTTGGCACCCTTGCTTTTTGCAGTTTAATCAATAAGTTTACAATAATCCAAATTTTTGGGATGATAAATAGTGAGGACGATAGTCTCAGGTAACAGGAGGATATATATAGGCTAGTCAGATGGGCTAATCAGTGGCAAATGGAATTCAATCTGGATAAATGTGAAGTGATGCACTTGGGCAGGACAAACAAATAAGGGAACAAATGATCAGTAGGACCCTGGGAAGCACAGAAGATCAGAGGGACTTTGATGTACACTACACCAGTCCTTAAGGTTACAAGACACGTAGATTAACATACACAGGACTAACATATTAGCTGTGGTATGGAACTTAAAAGCAGGGAGATTATGCGGAGACTATATGCAAAGTTGATTAGGCCACAGATCAGAGGATTGAATGCAGTTCTACAATCTACATTATAGAAAGAAAGTGATAACATAGGACTAAGTGCAGAGGTTTACCAGGATGCTGCCTTGGCTGGAGTTTGTTTTGAGGAGGTGACCTGGGGGTTGCAGTGAGAGAGAGAGACACGCACTGAGATCTTTGTAGAGAGAGGAGGCATCCTTGCAAGAAGATTCACAGCAAGGTTAAAATCAACTAGGCGAAATTAGAGTCAAGATTAGAGAAAAGTACAGGAGGTCAGGCAGCATCCATGGAGCAGGAAAATCGATGTTTCCAGCAGGAGCCCTTCATCAGGATTCCTTTTCCAGCACCACTCTAATCTTGACTCAGATCTCCAGCGTCTGCAGTCCTCACTCTCGCCTGGAATTTCAGTTATGAAGTGAGATTGTAGAGTGGGTTGTTTCCTTTAGAGCACAAGGGATTGAGAGGGAGCACAACTGCAATGTATAATGTAATGAAGGACATAGGCAGGAAGAAATATTTCCCCTTGGTGGACTATGGGGCATAGATTTGAAATTAGAGGTGGAATGTTTAGACGTGATGTGCAGGAACAAATTTTCAGAGCAGTATAGAATTTGGAACTCAGGCAAAAATAGAAATTGCTGGAAAAGGTCAAGCATGTCTGGCAGCATCTGCGAAACGTTAACTCTGATTTATCTTCATAAATGCTGCCAGACCTGCTGAGGTTTTCCAAGCACTTTCTATTTTCGTCTCTGGTTTACAGCATCCGCAATTCTTTCAGTGTTTAATTAGAATTTAGAAATCACTGGCTGTAAGGATGGTAGAGGTAGAAATCCTCATTACATTTAAGATGTATGTAGATGTACAATTGCGATGCTAAGGCTAAGTGCTGGAAAACGGGATTGGAAGAGTTGGGCCTTTTTCTGTGCTGTAGATCTTTATGACATGGGAGCCCTGTTGAAACACTGGACTCTTTCTATGCCCTTCCTCATTAACTCCCAGTCCAATGGAGAGGGAGGCAATGGGCAATGCTACTTTCCGGGAGGCCACAACCAACCATGAAGCCACATGGACCGCTTCTCCCGGGGGGGGGGGGGGTCGCCGTTGTTTCCTGGACACCAAGAAACAGCAGCCGCTTCCCTTGGAGCCACAGGAAGCCGGTGGCGAGCGGGCGGGCGTGCGGCCCGGGGCCTTTCCGGGGGAAGTCTATTATCCTTTCAGGCGCCGAGAGAAAGATCAACTTCCACATCCGGTAGGCCACCGCCTGAGCGTGACCTGGAAAAGCTTCAACCGTCTGCTGGCCCTGCGCTACACCGAGAGTCCGGCCTCTCTCAGGCAGCGAGCTCGACTCCACACCGGCCCAGCCCGGCCAAAGAGAGAGAGAGGGCGCGGGGCCTGAGCCCTGCCTCCTACTTCTCCTCCGTAACTCAGTCAATGCGGCGTTCGCGTTTCGCACCTACCTCGGTAAGCGGCTCAGGGAGGCCGCCGTTAGGTCCCTCAGGCTGGGCCGGGCTCGGCGAGGCTCTGGGCCCAGTCTCAGGAGCGAGCGAAAAGCGGACCGCGGAGGGTGAGTGTGTGTGCACGTGACCTGGTTGTGCGCTCAGACTGCTGGCCGCCATCTTGGGTAAGGAGTTAATAACTTTCATTTATACAGCGCCGTTAATGTGATTGGAACCTGTCCCGAAGCACCTCAGCCAGCTGCAATATAAGGGGTAATAGCAGAAGGCAAAAGTAAGTTCTGTTGCAATATTCGTTGACAGCATGGCTCACCTCACCCTGACCTCAGCTCCATTTCCCCACAATTCTGAATTGTCTATTCCAGTTCTGGGGTTGGGAATTACAAAGATACATGAACATTCATAAACCTCAAGAGAACACATCTATTCTACTTATTGAAGTGGGAGTCTGCAATTTTTTGCCAAATCACTTAATCTATCCGTAATCCCTCTACAGATTGTCTGTCCTCCTCACAACTTGCATCTTTTTCTGTGTTTGTTTCAGAAGCAAATTTTGATTAAAGTACATTCTGTCCTTTCACACATTTAAGATAAGTATGTGAATATTTAAAGTTCTACTCGTGATCATGTGGATCCACACTAGTTTCACAACCTGAAAATGAACCATTTCTCCTGACTCTCTTCCTGCTAGCTACCAATATCTTTGGGTCATCCAAAAGGAAGAGAAGCAAAGTGGTTTAGGTTATGAATTCCAAAGACACCAGTGGTGGACTAATAGTAATTAGGAGTGCCTAAGAAGTTCAAATTAAATGACTACATAGATCTTGATGAGATTGCAGAGATCGAACAGGGCATTGATGCCCATGTCATTACACATGTGGAAGCAGACTGTCTGAATCATTACATATATGATGCATAGGGATGCTAACTTGCAGTGTGTCATAACCTTATTCAATCAAAATCCTGAAATGTTCAATGTAAGAATATTGTGTGACTGTTACTAAAGAACAACAGTGGATTGAGGAAAAAAAATCCATCAATGTTTTCTCATTACACTTCTGTATGGATAACATATATGCAGCATTACTTGCTTGTAAGCCTCTTTGAATAGGGGAATCACCATTTGTGTGTCATTGTATTTAAATAATATTGTGCGCCTTTTACAAGTAGGTGTGCCTAAGTCATTGTAGTATCTTGATGTCACAGTCTCAGTTGTATGATTCTATATTTTGAAGGTATGTTGTGAAAATGGCTGCCCAAGTTATGGCAGCATTTCCAACACCCTCTGTTTTGTTTAGATTAGATTACTTACAGTGTGGAAACAGGCCCTTCGGCCCAACAAGTCCACACCGAAGCGCAACCCACCCAGACCCATTCTCCTACATTTACCCCTTCACCTAACACTATGGGCAATTTAGCATGGTCAATTCACCTGACCTGCACATTTTTGGATTGTGGGAGGAAACTGGAGCACCCGGAGGAAACCCACGCAGACACGGGGAGAATGTGCAAACTCCACACAGAGAGTCGCCTGAGGCGGGAATTGAACCCGGGTCTCTGGTGCTGTGAGGCAGCAGTGCTAACCACCGTGTTGAAGTTGCAGCCAAGACACAAAGCATAAGGTGAAACCAATCATTAATAGGATGGCCGTGATGTTTATTTGTGTAGGATTGTCAAAACCTGAACTTAATCTTTTTATAATCTGATTTTGAGGGTGGCAACCCAGTCATTTGGGTTAAATATGGACACTAAATGTTTGCCATCTACAGAAAAAGGAAAAAAAATCTGCTCCTTTCATCATGTTAAGACATCCCAATATGTAAATACGTTAATATGATTCAAATATGCTGAAAGATTCCTAGCCTCTGACCCACTTGTGTAGCTGCAGTATTTATGTGGCTAATTCTGCTCCGTTTCTTGTCAACAGAATGGAGTGGAGAGGAGAAGAGGGAAACATAGAACAACAATAGTGGTATGGGAATTGTTAGTAAGGGGAGTAGGCAGGTGCTTCTGCAGCTGCAGACTTGATTCCAGGGTGGTATTTTGCCTACTGGGTGCTAGAGTTGAGGATATCCATGAATTGTGAAAAGGTGGAGGTCATGGTCTATCTGGGACCAATGACATGAGATGAAAGAGAAATTTGGTCCTGTAAAGGTGAATTTTAGGGAGCTAAATAGAGAAAATTGAAGAACAGGGCTTTCAAGATAGTGACCTCAGATCATTCCTGGTGCCATTCATTAGTGAGTATAAGAATAGAAGGATTGAACAGCTGAATGTGTGGCTAGTTAGATGAATGATAAGGTTTTGGATCCATTTCTTGGGAAGATTGTTAATGCAAGGAGCCTGAGGAATATGAATTGTAAGCTGAGGGTAGGGATAAGAAGAGATGTGGATAGAGGAGATACAAGGTGTTGAAATATTGAAGAATTCAGTAATTAATTATAGCATTGAGGAAGTATGATGTGTTGGAAGAATCACCCAATAGGTAATGAAATAACACAAAAGTGGTAACTACGCCATTGAATGTCTGCTATAACCTACCCCATCCCCCAAAAAAATTGTCAAGGAGAGACAGAGGATCAAATACATAATCCAAATTTCAGAGAAGTATTTCTCCACGTTATATTCCATCGGCCAGTTGCTGCCCACTTGGTCAACCTGTCCATATCTGTTTGCAGCTTCTTTGGCCATTCCCACAGCTTTCTTTCTCGCTCAACGGGGTCTTATCAGTGAACGTCGAACTGTACAGTACAGGAAAGCACCCTTCAGCCCACGATGTTGTGCCAAATATGATGCCAAATTAAACTAATTCTTTCCTGCCTGTTCTTGGTCCGTATCCCTCCATTTCCTTGCATATTCATGTGCTTATCTAAAAATCTCTTAAATGATCCTATTATGTCTGGCTCCACCACCACCCCTGGCACACGTTCCACACTTACTATTTTCTGTGTTTTTTTTAAATGCACCACACATCTCCTTTGAATATTCCCTCTCTGACCTTAAATGCATGCCCCTTAGTTTTAGACATTTCAACTTTGGGAAAAAGATTCTGACCATTAACCCTGTTTATGCTTCTCATAATTTTATTGACTTCTGTCAAGTCTTCACCTCAGCCTCTGCTGCTCCAGAGAAAACAACCTGAGTTTTTCTATCCTCTCCTTATAGTTCATAATATCTAATTCTGGTAAACCTCTTCAGCACCTTGTCCAAAGCTTCCACATTCTTCCTGTAATGTGGCAACCAGAATTGAACACAGTACTCTAATGTGGCCTAATCCAAGGTCTGATAAAGCTGCAACATGACTTCCTGATTCTTGTACTCAGTTCCCTGACCAATAAAGGCAAGCATGCCAAAAGCCTTCTTTACCACCCTATCCACTTCTGTGGCCACTTTCAGGTAGTAACTCCATCTGCCTTTTTTCCAGCCATATCTGCAACTGATCTATATCCCTCTGTATCCTTTGACAACCTCCTATAGTATCCACAGTTCCACCGATCTTTGTATCATCTGTGAACTTATGAACCCACCCATCTACATTTTCATCCAAGTCACTTATACATATCACAAACAACAGAGGTCCCAGTATGGATCCCTGCAGAACACCACTGGTCACAGACCTCCAGTCTGAAAACCTTCCACCACTCCCTCTGCTTTCTATGGACAAGCTATTTCTGAATCCAGACCGCCAAGTCACCATGGATCCAATGCACCTTAATCTTCTGGATGATCCTACCTTGCGCGACCTTGTCAAAAGCCTTAGTAAAATCCATGCAGACAACATCCACTGCTCTACCTTCGCCAATCACCTTCGTCGTCTCCTCGAAAAATTCAATCAAGTTAGTAAAACATGACCTGCCCTGCACAAAGTCAGGCTGACTGTCCCTGATCAGGTTTTGCTTTTCCAAATGCACGTAAATTCTGTCCCAATAGCTTCCCAACCACTGATGTGAAACTCACCGGTCTGTAGTTTCCTGGATTATTTCTATTTTCTTTCTCGAATAGAGGAACAATGTTAGTTAATCGCCAGTCTTCTCGGATCTCTCCAGTGGCTAATGAGAATACAAAGATCTTGGTGAAGGCCCCAGCAATCATCTATCTTGTCTCTCTCAATAACCTGGAGTAGATACCAACAGGCCCTGGGGACTTATCCACCTTAATGCTCTTCAGGCATTAAGGTGAACTTGGAGACATTACACTTGGTCCCTTATCAAATCATTGATATTGATTGTAAATAGCTATGGCTTTCGTAGTTCTCTTTCTGGCAAGCCCACTGGTACCAGCTTACCAAGCTGGAATTGACCCTTTTTCCTGTCCACCAGCCAGTCCTCTATGCTACAGGACATAGCAAATACTCAGTATGCAGTCTGATTTAACATACAATTATAAAATATAGTCAGAGAATGTATTTTACTTGCAAGTTTGTCTCCAATCCACTACTACTCAAATATATTGCTATTCCCTCATGGTTGCTGGGTCAGAATCCTCAAACTCCCTCCCTGGCAGCATTGTGGGCCTACCTACAGCAAATGGGCTGTAGGCATCAGGATAGCAGCTCATCACCACCTACTTAAGAGCAAATAGGAATGAATGATAAATACTGGCTGAGTCAACTATGCTGACGTTCTGCTGTAGACTGGCAGGGTTTGTCCAAGGCTTGTCCTCAATGTGTTTTCAAAGGTGGCGCAAGAGGAAAGAAGTGCATTTGGGAAGAAACCTCAACTGGGCCTTGTGATCCAAAAGTAAGATTTAGCCTTGTGATTTTTTTTTTATTCAGCTTCGAAAAACAAAATGAAGTGGTTTAATGGATATATTAATTATAAATTTCTCTATTTTAGTAATGGACAACATGAACATGTTGAGGATGTAGGTTTGCTGGCTGAACTGGAAGGTTCGTTGTCAGAAGTTTTGTCACCATCCTAGGTAAAATCTTCATTGAGCCTCCGAAAGAAGCACTAGTGGTGTAGCCTGCTTTTGATTTTTATGTTTAGGTTTTCTTAGGTTGGTGATGTCATCTCCTGTGGTCATCACCATAGGAAATGATGTCACCACAGGAGATGACATCACCAACCCAAGGAAACCCAAACATAAAAATTGAAAGCGGGCTACACCACCAGTGCTTCATTTGGAGGCTCACTGAAGATATTAACTAGTATGGTGACAAAAGTTTTAAAACTAACCTTCCAACTCAGCAAGCAAACCTACATCCAGAACTTCAACCTGAACTACAAATCTTCTCAAAACTCATTAACATGTTGAATTTCATTCAAGTGTCTCATCAATCAAAGATAATTGTGGAAAGTAACAGCTCAGAGTAGAGTACAACATAATGACAAAGAAAAATGATTGACTGGCTAACAGGGGGCATAGACTAGGAATAAATGGATTGTTTTCAGGCTAGCAAGATGTCACAAATGGTGTCCCATAGGGTTGATGCTGGGGCCTCAACTCTTTACAACTCAATTCATATAAATTATTTGAATGAAGGAATCGAAGGTATGTCTGCCAAATTTGTTGATGACTTAAAGATAGACACAAAAGTAAGTTCTGAAGAAAACATAAAGAGGCTACAAATGGGTTAAGTGCGTGGGCAAATGGATTATAATGTGGAGAATTGTGAACAACACAAAAATGAGTATCATCTAAATGGTGAGAAATTTCAAAGCTGTGAAATGCAGAGGGATTTGGGTGTTTCAGTGCATTAATTGAAAAACAAAATAGGAACAAGAGGAGCATGTTTGAAGGGCCTACATCATTCAATGTGATCACTGTTATGGACCAGGTCAGACCCCTCAAAACATTTCAAGAAGGTAGCTTAGACCCTACTTATGCCAGTTGTTTTAACATAGAACATTACAGCGCAGTACAGACTTTTCAGCCCCCGATAGTTCTGCAAGTCAGTGCAACAGTCTGAAGCCTATGTATCCTACGCTATTCCATTTTCATCCAGATGACTGTTTGATCCAGATATCCAATGACTGTTTGATTGCCCTTAAAGTTGGTGAGTCTATTACTGTTTCAGGCAGGATGTTCCATGCCCCTACTAGTCTGAGTAAAGAAACTACCTCTGACATCTGTCCTGTATCTATCACTCCCTCAATTTAAAGCTATGTGTCCTCGTGCTAGCCATCATCTGAGGAAAAAGGCTCTCCCTGTTCACCCTATCTAAACCTCTGATTATCTTTTGTCTCAATTAAGTCACTTCTCAACATTCTTCTCAAAATCAGCCTTAGTTCCCTCAGCCTTTCCTCATAATACCTTCCCTCCATACCAGACAACCTCCTAGTAAGTCTCCTCTGAACCCTTTCCAAAGCTTCCACATCCATTCTATAATGCAGTGACCAGAACTGTATGCAATACTCCAAATGCAGCTGCACCAGTGTTTTGTAAAGCTTCAACATGATGTTGTGACTCCAAAACTCAATTCCTTTACCAATAAAAGGTAACACACCGTATGCCTTTTTAACAACACTACCAACCTGGATGGCAACTTTCGGGGATCTTTGTACATGTACACAGAGATCTCGCTGCTCATCTACACTGCCAAGAATTTTACCATTAGCCCAGTACGCTGCATTCCTGTTACTTCTACCGAAGTGAATCACCTCACACTTTTCCTCATTAAACTCTACTTGCCACCTCTCAGCCCAGCTCCGCAGCTTCTTTTTGCCCCACTGTAACCTGCAACTTGCTTCAGCACTGTCCACAACTCTACTGACCTTAGTGTCATCTGCAAATTTACTAACCCATCCTTCCATGCCCTCATCCAGGTCTTTTATAAAAATGACAAACAGCAGTAGACCCAAAACAGATCCCTGTGGTACACCACTAGTAATTGAACTCCAGGATGAACATTTCCCATCAACCATCACCCTCTGTCTTCTTTCAGCTAGTCAATTTTTGATCGAAACTGCTAAATCACTCTCATTCCCATGCCTCTGTATTTTGTGCAATAACCTACCATAGGGAACATTATCAATTGCCTTACTGAAATGCATATACAGAACATCAACAGCTTTACCCTCATCCACCGGTTTGGCCACCTTCTCAAAGAACTCAATAAGGTTTGTGAGGCACAACCTACCCTTCGCAAAACCGTGTTGACTATCTCTAATCATCATATTCCTTTCTAGATGGGTTTTAAGCTGGTGTAAAGTGGATATTCTAGGAGAAATGCTACTGATCAAACCACTTAGTTTTAAACAAAACAGAATTTATTTACAAGATTGCTGAATGAAACACAAACCACTGAAAACAGAATACCGAATAACTTAACTTCTCTGAAAGCAAACAAATCATCCCAACTTAATGATGCTGTTCTAAATAGTTGCAACAAACCCCAGAAATGCCCCTATTCATGTACCTATCCAGATACTTTTTAAATGTTGCAATCGTACTAGCCTCCACCACTCCATCTGACAGCTCGTTCCATACACGTACGACCCTCTGCATGAGAAAGTTGCTCCTTAGGTATCTTTTATATCTTTTCCCTCTCACTCTAAACTTATGCCCCCTAGTTCTGCACTTCCCCACCCCAGGGAAAAGACTTTGTCTATTTATCCTATCCATGCCCTTCATGATCTAGAAGTGAAGGTAAAAGATAGGTTAGAAGAAGGAATTGTAAATTGTAGTTAGTTAATTATTCTTTGTTATACTTTAAGAAATAAAGTTGTTAATTTTTATTCTAACTAGTTCTTGGCCTTTTGCATTTTAATATAATAGTTTTCAGGGATACATTCGGATTCTTTTTCTGTGTATGCCTTTTGATAGAATTGTTTTAAGTTTTCGTCTTTCTGCTGTAACTCAGTTAATGTATCTGAGCTAAAGACGTCTGCTGTGTCATCTATCTGCTCCTGGCCTGTCTCAACTATCTGATCAAACAGGATCTCTGCTAATTCTACTTCAACTTTCTTACCTGTACTCTTTTTGGTCTCTCCTGTATCAGGTGGTGACGTTGTGAACTCGTTACCACACAGTCAGGAAAATCCCAGGCTGTGTCCTGCAATAGTTCAGTTGCCTGAGTTTCCACTGGCTTTTCAACCACAGTAGGCAGCTATATCATTAGCAAGGACAAATTATATCCCTGGTGCTGAGAGTTTGTTCAGTACTCCTACTTTTCTCTGGACACTGTAACCTAACTTTTCATAATTGAGTGCTTCTTGTCTCACTGTAAATTCCCATTACTAGTATGTTTTCTGGCAATAGTCCTTCAGAGGTACATATCTCCTCAGCTTTCAGCATCACAGATTGAGAGGACCATGAGTCTCTTAATATTGTAACCTCTTTACCTGCTGCTCCTGGCCTATGTGAATAAACTTTACCTTCCCATGTATATGGTTTAAGAAGATCTGACACTTGCTCCTTAACCAACTTCCTACCAGCTTGTACATTCTGGTGCAGCTTTCTAGCCTCCACTGTGCTTTCTGTTACCACTTCAACAGAATTGACTGGCTTATCCTGTTTTCCTACGTCTGGCTTCCCAGTGTTTTTCCTAACCCACCCTAACCCACATGATTTCATTTGGCCTATTTTATTGTAATGTAAAAACCAGAGCTGCTTAACTTCTCTGTCCCCTTCAAGGATTTCCTTTTTACCCTGTGCTAAGTTAGCTTTATGATCTTCACTGAGATCTACCTTTCCGTTTCCAGGTGAGGTTTTCTCTTTTTCCCCAATTTCTATCCCTCACAATTGAATTTTATTCTGGAAGCCAAACTTTACTTTCTGGACCAACTCTTAATCATCAGCCATTTCAGCTGCTAATCTTGCCGTTTTAACTCTGCTCTTCTACATGAGTTCTCACTACTTGAGGAAGTGAATTTTTGAACTCCAAAATAATTGTCTCTCTAAGAGCGTCATAGGTTTACTCTATTTTTAATGCCCTTATCCACCTATCAAAATTACTTTGTTTGATCCTTTCAAACTCAGTGTAGGTTTGACCAGGGTCCTCCTTAGATTCCCTGAAATGTTGTCTCTAGGCTTCTGGCACAAGCTGATATGCACTTAAGATGGCTTTCTTCACCTCCTCAAATGTCCAAGATACCTCCTCTGATAATAATGCAAATACCTCACTAGCTCTACCTATAAGCTTTGTTTGGATCAACAAAACCCACATGGTCCCTGGCCACCACATTTGTTTAGCCACTTTTTAAATGAGACGAAAAAGGCTTCCATATCCTTCTCATCAAATTTAGACAATGCTTGAATATATTTTAACAGTTTCTCACCAGGCCTTTGGCTACCATGGGTTTGCTCATCCTCACTCTCTTCCTCACCTAAGCTTACCTTCAACCTTCATCTCCATCCTTTTAAGCTGACTTTCCTGTCTAAGTGCCAATTTCTGAAATTCACATTCTTTCCCTTTCTTCCTTTCCTTCCTCTCTTTTCCCTCTCCCTCTCACTCTCCCCATCTCTCTCTCTCTTTTTGCTTTTGTTTTTAATTGTAATTCAAAGTGTTTCATTTCTGTTGCCCTTGCCTTGTCTTTCGCCTCTAACTCAAGCTGCCTAATTTGCAATTGAATTTTAGCCATTTCTAAAGATTCTGATGGGCCTCCCAGCAAATTTAAATGCTGAGCTATTGCTGTAATTATATCTCCTTACCTCACAGAAGGAGGCAGCTCCAACTCCAGCTTGTCTGCTAATTCCTACAGCTTGGCATAATCACATTTTTCAAAAAGCCCAAAGTCACTTCATCCTCCCCCAGAAAACTCGGTGACTGAAAGAGCCGTTGCACTGTTTAAACTAAACAAATTCAACACCCAGAACAAAAGACACCAGCACATACTATTCACTGCCTTCAAGTCCAACAATCTTAATACCATTTAAAACTATAGAACATCCTCTGGGTGCTCCGGTTTCCTCCCACAGTCCAAAGATATGCAGGTCAGGTGAATTGGCCAGGCTAAATTGTCCATAGTGTTAGGTACATTAGTCAGGGGTGAATGTAGGGGAGCGGGTCTGGGTGGGTTGCTCTTCGGAGGGGTGGTGTGGCCAAAGGGCCGAAGGGCCTATTTCCACACTGTAGAGAATCTAATCTAATCTAATCTAATCTAAAAAAAATCCTGCAAAAGGCCCCCAATCTGTTATGGACCGGGCCAGACCCCTCAAAACATTTCAAGAAGGTAGCCCAGACCCTAACTTTGCTAGTTATTTTTAAGCCAGTGGTAAAGTGGATATTTCAGGAGAAATGCCGCTGGTCAAACCACTTAATTTCAAACAAAACAATTTATTTACAAGATTACCGAATGCAGCACAAACAACAGAATACAGAATAACTTAACGTCTCCAAAAACCCAACAGATGATCCCAACTTAATGACGCTGCTCCAACTACAAGCAACAATCCCCATAAATAGCCCTTGGCACAAAAGGTAAAATCAAACACAGGGTCTTACAGGATAGATGTCAGAAAGAGAGTACTAGCCTCGACCTACTTCTTTGGGTCCAGCAGCTTCAAAACACTACTGCTAAAAACCAAACCAAACTGGAGAAAGCTGAGCTGAGAGAACTGGCCACTCCCCTTTCATTGTACAAGTGCTTTTTTAACTTGAAAACCCTCCACCTGAGGCAGTATCCGTTAACTATTATCAAATTGGCTCTGAAACACTTCAACCCCAGACTTTTCGGAGTGTGTGTTGTTTACGACCTTTCTGGAAAAAAACCAGGAAGGACAACATAAACTTGTTAAAGAGCAGCTTTGTTACATTATGGCTGATCATTCAACTCAATACCCTGTTCCTGCTATAGAAACATGGGAAAGGCTGGTGTGCAAGTATAACAAGTAGTGAGGTAAAATAATAGAATGGTATCATTTATTGCGAGCGAAATTCAAGTCAAGCTGAGGGGTGACCTTATAGCGGTTTACAAAATTATGAGGGGCATGGATACGATAAATAGACAAAGTCTCTCCCCTGGGGTCAGGGAGTCCAGAACTAGAGGGCATAGGTTTAGGGTGAGGGGGGAAAGATATAAAAGAGACCTAAGGGTCAACGTTTTCACGCAGAGGGTGGTACGTGTATGGAATGAGCTGCCAGAGGAAGTGGTGGAGGCTGGTACAATTGCAACATTTAAGAGGCATTTGGATGGGTATATGAATAGGAAGGGTTTGGAGGGATATGGGCCAGGTGCTGGCAGGTGGGACTAGATTGGGTTGGGATATCTGGTCAGCATGGACGGGTTGGAGTGAAAGCTCTGTTTCCACGCTGTACATCTCTATGACACTGATAAGACCACATCATGAGTACTATGGATCTCTGTTGAAACCTACAAGATTCTTCGGGGACTTGACAAGGTGCTGCGGAAAAGTTGTTTTCCCCTTATGGAAGAATCTAGGATCAGAAGGTATAGTCTCAGAATAAGTGTTAAGGCAGAGATAAGGAGGAATTTCTTCTCTCAAAGGGCAGTCAGTCTGGAATTCTTTATTACAGAGGGCTGTCAAGGCAGAGTTAGAGAGATTTTTACAATCAGTAAAGAAATGAAGGACTGTCTTGAAAATGCAGGAGAGTGGAGTTGAGGATTATCAGATTAGCCATGGTCTCATTGAATTGAACAGCAGACTCAATGAACTGAATGGCCTACTTGTGCTCCTACACCTTATGGAATGGGCAGATGTTATGAGGAATGGCTGGTCAGGTTAGACTTGTACCTGTGGGAATTTAGAAGAATATTAGGTGACTTTCTTGAGAAGTAAGCAAGAAGATTGATGAGGTCAGTGCAGTAGTTATTGCTTACGTGGACTTTACTAAAGCCTTTGACAAGGTAGATTAATTAGTAAAGTTAGATCACATGAGATTCATGGTGAGCTTTTCAATTGGTACAAAATTGGCTTAACGTTAGGAGACACAAAGTGATGGTGGAGGTTGTTTTTCAGACAGGAGGCCTGTGACCAGCAGTGTTCCATAGGGATAGGTGCTGCATCTACTTTTGTTTGTTATTTATGTAAATAATTTAGATGAGAATAAAGAAGACTTGGGTTAGTAAGTTTGCAGATGACACCAAGATATATGGACAGTAAAAAATGTTATCTAAAATTACAAAGACATTGATCAATTGGGTCAATGGGCTGAACAGTGGTAGGTGGAGTTCAATTTGGATAAATGTAATATATTGCATCTTGGTAAAACAAACAAGGGCAGAACTTTATAGTATTAAAAGTAGGGCCTTGGGTAATGTTGTAAAGCAGAGACCTAGGGTTTCAGGTACATAATTCTTTGAAATTTGCATCACACGTGGACAGGGTGGTTAAGGTATTTAGTATGCTTGCTTTCATTGTTCCCCCCTTTTGAGTCAGGAGTTAGGACATATGTTGAGGTTGTACAGGATGTTGGTAAGGCCTCTTCTGGAGTACTGTATCCAGTTCTGGTCGTCCTATTATAGGAAGGATATTGTTAGACTGGAGAGGGTTTAGAAGGGATTTACTAGGATGTTGCCAGAAATGGAGAGTTTGAGTTATAAGGAGAAATTGGATATGCTGAGGCTTTTTTCACTGGGTGGATGGGCCAAGGACACTATCCTAAGGAACTTGTGTAAGATTTCCTGGAGCTGAGATGACTGACCTCCAGCAGCTATCTTCCTTTTGTGCCAGGTGTACCTCCCAACTATCTAATCTATCCACTCCACCGTCCTCCCTGACCTATCACCTTCTCCCCTCCCTCACCAACCCCACCCCTTCCCGTTTATCTCCTCCTCCTCCTCCTCCCACGCTGCATGACCCACCGTGCCTTCCCAGCACCGCACGTCGGAGTCTGACCTGTAGCAGCTGTAACCCCCAACTAACAGAGAGATCCCCACTGACTCTAGCTTTGCTAGGGACCTTGATGCTGTAGTCGGTCAAATGTGATGTCCAAAGCAGTCATTGCCACCTCACCTCCGAAAATCCAGCTCTGCTGTCCATGTCTGAGCCAAAGCTGCAATGTGGTTAGGAGCTGAGTGGCCCTAACAGAACCCAAACCGGGCATCAGCGAGCTGGTTATTGCTGATGAAGTGCTGATTGATAACATTCAGTGACCCCTTATACCACTTTATGGATGGGTAAGAAAACACTGATGGAGTGGGAAATGGCTGGATTGTATTTGTCCTGCTTTTTGTGTCCAGGACCTACCAGGATAAATTTCCACATTGTTGCATAAATGCCAGTTTTGTAGTTATACTGGAACAGCCTGGTTGGAGTGTGGCAAGTTCTGGGGCACAAATCGTCAATATACTATTGCTAGAATGTTATCAGGGTCCAGAGCTTTTGCAATATCAAATGCCTCTAGCTGTTTCTAGATATCTCGTGGAATGAATGACAATGGTTGAGGACCGGCATCTATGATGCAAGAGACATATGGAAGAGGCTAGGATTGATCATCCACTCGAACACTTATGGCTGAAGATAATTGCAAGAGCTTCAACCTTACCTTTTGTTCTGATCATAGAACCATACACCACAGAAGGGCTCTTAAGCCCATTGAGTCTGCACCAGCAATAATACCTCTAAATCTACCATAGTCCCACTTTACAGTATTCAGCCCATAGATTTAAATGTTATGACATTTCAAGGGCATAGGTTTAGGGTGAGAGGGGAAAAGATATAAAAGAGACCTAAGAGGCAACTTTTTTTATACAGAGGGTGGTACATGTATGGAATGAGCTGCCAGAGGAAGTGGTGGAGGCTAGTACAATTGCAACATTTAAAAGGCATTTGGATGGGTATTTGAATAGGAAGGGCTTGGAAGGATATGGGCCGGGTGCTTGCAGGTGGGACTAGATTGAGTTGGGATATCTGGTTGGCGTGGACGAGTTGGACTGAAGGGTCTGTTTTTGTGCTGTACATCTCTATGACTCGGAGTGCTCATCCAAGTACTTTTTAAATTTGTGGTTTCTACCCTCCCATGGAATGCATTCCGGATCTCCTGACACATTCTGGGTGAACATTATTTTCCTCAAATTGGCTCTTATCCTCCTTCCTTACACCTTAAAATTGTGGCCTTTTGTAATAACCCTTCAACTGAAGAACAGCTGCTTTTTATGCACCATATCCAAGCTCCTCATCGTCTTATATACCTGAATCAGGTCCCCTTTCAGTCTGCTCTAAGACCTTATCCAGCCTTTTATACCATATCTACTTCATTCAGACACTGAATGTATGTCATTGCATTTTGGTGCCTTATTCATGTTAGCTACCAGCCATTTCTCATAGTCTTGTTTTTTGTTGTTTGCTATAACTTTTTTTATTAAGCCTGATTCATCATGCATAATCAACTTTAAAAAAAAATTATTTTAAGGATTCTCAGCATTTTGTTTTTCTTTGTATAGAGAATATTATCAAAGCATTTGGGATCTTGGGCTTCATAAGTAAAGATATTGGACACAAAATTAACAAAGTTATTCTAAATCTTTGTGACTTTATTTATCGATCTATCTCAAGTTGTGCTGCAACTAGGGTATTGCATCCCATTCTGGACAACACTGTTGCAAAGGATGTGAGAGTCCTTAAGAGGATGCAGAGGAGGTTTACTGGGATCATTCCAGGACTAAGGGAGTTTAGCAACAAGGTTATATTGGAAAAGCTGACTGTGAAGATTAAGGGGACAAGTGATCGAGGTGTTCAAAATTATGATGAAATTGAGATAGATAACTAACTTTCTGTGAGCTTGATGTGCAAGTGTTTGTGAACATGTATTAAGAGTCAGGGACGGGGAAAATGTGACAAGCATTCTTTTTATGTGGTAAGAACGATTTGAAACTGGCTGCCAGTGAGGATGGGAGATGTTTAAGTAGTCATTAGGGAAAGTAAAATTACATGGCCTCTTCCCATACTGTTATAGCTAATCATACTCCTGGCAATACAGAGCGGCTTGCTGCGCGTGCGCGCTGATATTCTCCTGCACCAAAATGTCGGTATGTGAGCGCACTGCTGTTCAACTTGCACCAAGATATATGTGCAGTGACGTTGATCTGCACTAAAATGGCGGGGGCGCAGGCGCACTTGATAATGTCATGTGATGTTGGTGTGGGTAGCACGGGAGTTGGCTGCTGACCTTTTCACCCTACCTCCGGTGAAGGCAGCTACCATCAACCGGGGCCTTGTCACTGCCAGGGTCTAATCGAGCCCCCTCATCCCGGTCCGGGTGTGTCTTAGACCTGGCCTGGGCCGACGAGCTGTGACGGGGCCTGGCCTCGACCCCATGGCCCATTTGGACTTCATCCCGGTACTGGGTTGGCGCGACTGCAGGGGGCTCAAGGCTGGATGGCGTTTGTAGATGCGGTATCTGGAGCCGCTGATTTGGGCTTTCAAGTGTTTCTGCGAATCCGCGATTTTGAGCCAAGAAATAGTTGTTGTAATTGAAAGTAAAACGTTGTGGATGTTGGAAATTTGAAACAAACGCAGATAGTACCGGAGAAACTCGGGTCTGATAACATCTCGGGACAGATCCATCATTTTGAAGAACAGTAATATCGAATTCGAAACGTTAACTCTTGCTTTCTCTCTCCACAGATGTTGCCAGAACTACTGAGTTTCTCCAGTATATTGTGCTTTTTACTTGTTTAACTGTCCGGTTGAGTAACTCTCAATTGGGAAGCTGTTTCCAAGACATATTTGCTCCATGTCTGTTTATAGAGTCATAGAGCAGTACAGCATGCAAACAGAGCCTTTGATCCAACTCGTCCATGCCAACCAGATAGACTAATTTAGCCTAGTCCAGTATTTGAGTATTCATATATCCATCCAGATGCCTTTAAATGTTGAACCAGCCTCCACCTCTTCCTCTGGCAGCTCATTCCAGACATACACCACCCTCTCTGTGAAAAAGTTGCCCCCTCACCGTAAACCTATGCCCCCTAGTTCTGGAGAAACTCCCACCCTGGGGAAAAGACCTTGCCTATTTATCCAATCCTTGCTGTCATGATTTTATAAACTTTTATATGATCACCCTTCAGCCTCTGACGCTCCAGGGAATATAGCCCCAGACTATTCAGACTGTCCTTGGAGATCAAATCTCTGGCCACATCCTCAGTGTTCTATGTAAATTGCAGTTAAAATTGGGCAGTTAGGGCAAGCAGTTGGATGTAATATTAAATCATTGGTTTGACTGAATGTACTGTCTTTCCTGTATACCATAGCTGCCTTGTTTTCACCAAATTTCTTAAACTGTTAGCTGGAAACTGGTAATTCCTCACATAGAGTGAAAATGAGATTTTGTGGATCTCTAAGCACAAGCTGCTGAAGCTCCACTTTTTTTTTTGTGAGTAGAGAAACACCGTGGAGTGCATTGCGTGGTTCAGATGTAAGATTTCTCTGTACCCTCTTCATTCCCATCTCATCCCAGTGTCCCATTGATATAGCATGTTTCCCATACCATTGCATTATCAGTGTTGCTGCTTAAGTCTACAGTCAAGGATATGAGACAACATTTCATTTTTCTTTAAAATGAAATAATAGATATTCTGGAGTTAGGGGGATGTTTAATGCTGCATCTTGATTCCTATTAACTGTTCGGATTTGTTTCATTTAGCAAAATGTTTCTACTGTTGGGTGATCACTGAGCACTACTCCCCTACCAATGGGTAAAGGTGCAGTTGGCTGTACTTTGAGTGGCATCTGTCTAAGTTTTGGGCTATAATATGAATTTGGTATGCTGGCCGCATTATTCTTATGGTTAGAATGTAAAGGTTTTGTCAGTATTTGGCCCTAGCTATGTATGTGAATGATTGTCAGGAAATAATTTTCACCCAAACTATGTTCTTTTTTCTGCATTGTCAGATCTGTTGTGTCCTGATGGATTCAAATGGTGTGATCTTCTTCTGTTTATTTTCCTGCAGACGGTGTATGTGTACATGTGCTGTTAAGAATAAAATATATTGAAGAAAGAATACTTCTCTCCTGAACTAATTGAAAGCCAGAGTTTCTTCAAAATGCCTGCAGTATCGAGTGATCTAAAGGAGTTGTATCTGTCTACATGCTTGGCTGACCTTAACAAGAAAGCAGAAGTGAAGCTTGAAACGAAAAGCACCAAAAAGTGAGTAAATACGAATCTGCTTCAATGTTTGTTTATTTTTAAGTCTAAATATGTGATGAAGCTTGATTCAATAAACTTGCAAAATGGAATTGACTTAAATAATTGGAAGTAGAACACTTGCAGGGTTGTGGAAAAGGAAGTCCATTGAGACTAATTGCATAGCTTTTTTACGAGGCCAGTGTAAGTATGTTTTGTTGGATTGCTCCTTCCTAATCATACGATTCAGTGATGGGTTTGAAGCACAAGCTGTATTTTGTTAGAATTAAATCACATTTTGCATGAAAGTATCATGAAATCTGGAAATTCATAACACAATCTAAATTGATTCACAAGAGGCTTTGATTTGTGCAGCTTGCCTCAGTTGGGTGACTAGAGCATAGTGCAATGTGAAGTGGGGCTAACCTCAAAAAGTATAACTTAATACAAATAAATTCCTGCAGTCTGTTTGCACTGCTGTTCCTTGTGCTGTATAGGAGCATCTCTTTCGCACTTTGTGCTATGTGCTAAAAGTGCAGATTAATAAGTGCTGAAGGCTAGCTGTCTAAAACATGACCTATGGTGGAGACAGTGAAGTTTGGGTAATGGAATACCAGGAGAGTATCAGGAAAGAAAACATCAATACCCGGAATGTGCATTGGAAGAAATAAATAATTGGAGCAAATTTATAACAGAGGCTGAAGCGTAGCAATAGATAATTGGTTCAGGATGGAGATTTGTGTTATTGCCAACCAATGTACAATGTTGTATTGTACCATAATTTCAGATTACAGTAACGTAGATCCAATGTCCTGAAGCATCTAGTCCTATATTATTTAACAGTTCAAAATTGTTGAGGTCCTTCCCATTTTTCTGTAAACTTAATTGATCAGCTTCAACTCCATTACCTTTCAAGCTGGGATTTTGTTTTGGCAATTAGTGACACCATGCTCTGCCATTGCATTTTACTGGAATTCTCGTCAACAAATACTCAATCCCCACAAACTCATGAAACAAATTGGGTGATACAGAATATATGTGTGTGTGTGTATATATTGTGTATGAGCACACTTAAAATTGGGGCATGTCTGAGGTTGCTAAATTTACAAAATAGGAGGGTTGTGTTTTAGCATGATCATTACAATGGAACTCCACCTCTTCTACTTCTACAGTAATAGTTTAAGATTATTCACACCAAAATTAACACAGGAGGGAATCCATTGCAACTTCCTCTTAAAGTTTGTCACTCATTCTTATTGATCATAAACTGCAGTGTGGTTCCACAGCTAATTGTCATGCTGTGATTCCTTGTTAAAGTCACTCTGTAGAATGTTGATGACTGTTCAACCCCAATAATGTCAAATTTAGCCTGTCTTGGTTTTCACTGGTGCATTTGTTAGCATTTGGCCCATTTCACACTCAACTCTTCCTATTCATATACCTATCCAGCTGCCTAGCCTCCACCACTTTGTCTGGCAATTCATTTTTTCCGCACCATCCTTTGTGTGAAAATGTTGCCCATTAGGTCCATTATAAATCTTCCCATCTCACCTTAAATCTCAGCCCTCTAGTTTTGGACTTCACTGCACTGGAGGAAAGTACCGTAGCTGTTCATCCTATCTATGTCCCTGATGATTTTATAAACTTCTCGAAGGTCATCCCTCTGCTTCCGGTCTCGAGGGAAAATAGTCCCAGCCTATTCTGCTTCTCGCTATAGCTCAAACCCTCCAACTCTGGCAACACCCTTGTAAATAATTTCTGAACCTTTTCAGGTTTCATGCCATTGCCTTAACCAACTGAGGGATTTGTTGATGCTTTACTATTAAATGGTGTCCTCTTAAAATTCTTTAAGTGTTTTGTCAACATTAAATTAACAAGAAAGATTGTTTGGAATGTTCAACTTATTGTAATTTATAATAGTTTTCTGTCCAAATCATTTTCTTTCATTTTCCAGCTATGTCACGAGTGCTTGTAAAATATTTAAGGCAGCAGAGGAATGTAGATTGGATAGAGATGAGGAGAAAGCCTATGTCCTTTACATGAAATACCTGACTGTGTACGATCTCATTCGGAAAAGGACTGATTTCAAACACCAACAGGTACTTGGTTATGTTTTCTGCAGGACTGTGTAGCTTATATCATTATTTTATAGGTGCCATCATTAATGTATCTACCAGCAGTATAGCTGTTCCAGTAATTTATAGCTGACACTCTCTCTCTTATGTTTTTTTATTAGGCTAGTTCCTTTGGGAGTTTTTAGAAAACAGCCAAATGTAAACAACTGTACTCAAGGTTGCTTGATCTGGAACTTGTTATGCAGTCTTTTCTTTTTGACCTTGGGGATATATTTTATTGCCAGTTCTTTGTCAAAAGAATTGTAGTTAACACTGTTTTTGTTCTAGCTCTATCAAATTGCATGTTGCTTATCTATGACACACGCTGGGGCAGTTGGTCATGTCACTGATTTTAATAGTACAATCATGAGGTGGTCAATCTTTTGTATTCTGTCCACACGTACCGCAAAAATGTACAACAATAAATTGAAGTTTGTCTCAAATTGGTTGGTGCATCTACAACTAGAATAAAACTTCAAAAATGCTGCGCTGGCTGAAGAGCGCTTTGGAACTTCATCCTCCTTGTCACAACCTAAACACTTCGTGCAAGGAATAATTTATTAGGGTTAATGTGCAGCCATAATAAGCAAAGATTGTTCAGCAAATGAATTGGATGATGAGTTAATCTAATATAAAAGGCAAATTACAACAGTATCTGAAATAAGAGCTCCAAGTGATGGGAAGTATTCAGGTCT
The DNA here is from genome assembly GCF_047496795.1 of Chiloscyllium punctatum. Taxonomy (NCBI): domain Eukaryota; kingdom Metazoa; phylum Chordata; class Chondrichthyes; order Orectolobiformes; family Hemiscylliidae; genus Chiloscyllium; species Chiloscyllium punctatum. Next base: position 61,521,425 of record NC_092786.1, read on the forward strand.
GGCAGCTGCAGTGGAAAGAAGAAATAGCATTTTCAGTTTAGTATGACTCTTTAGAATGTTAAATCACTTAAATGTTTATTTTTTTCTTGTGTTGGTTGAAGGAATTTGGTCAAGATGAGGATGAATTTCTTGCTTTGAATTGTAAGACTTTTCTTTCATCTGAGCAGATCACGTTGGATCTCTTTCAAAATGCACCCAAAAGATTATCTCATTGATGTTTTAGTCGAGCTGATTTGAGAGTGTGGGCATCTGGTGAGAGTGCTGCTTACTGAACCAGGCTGACCTTTTGTTTAAGGTGACATGAGAGGAAAAAAAGCTGGAACTCTGGTCTAGCAGCATCTGTGAAGAGAAGCATTTGACATTTCCGCTTGATGATCTTTCATTAGAATTGGAAAAAGATAGAACTGTAAGAATTTCTGTATCAGTAGGAAGAGGAGGGACATGAAGAGCAAATAGTTTATGATAGGGTAGAGGGCAGGAGAGATGACATAACTGAAGATTTCATAATGCAGCAGCCAACAAGAAAGCTAATGGAATAAAACAAAAAACTACAGATACTGGAAATCTGAAAACAGAAATTGCTGGTGAAACTTAGCGGTCAGGTGACATCTATGGAGAGAGAAACAGTTATTTTAGAGTCCAATATGTGTCACAGAATCAGAGATCTACAGCATGAAAACAGACCCTTCAGTCCAACTTGTTCATGTCAACCAGATACCATGGTCAACCATGTTTCCCTGTTCAAGAAAGGGAATAGGGAAATCCCTAAGAATTACAGACCAGTCAGTTTTATGTCTGTGGTAAGCAAGGTCCTGGAAAGGACTTTGAGAGATAGGATTTATGACTATTTGGAAAAATGTTAAAGATAGTCAGCATGGCTTTGAGAGAGGCATGTCATGCCTCACAACCCTTAAGTTCTTTGAGGACGCGACAAGACAAGTTGAAGAAGGTTGAGCTGTGGATGTGGTGTATGTGGATTTCAGTAAGGCATTTGATAAAGTTCCCCACGGTAGGCTCAAACAGAAAGTTATGTATGGGATACAGGGAAATTTGGCTGTCTGGATAGATAATTGACTCGTCAAAAGAGGCCAGCGAATGGTGGTGGGTGGAAAGTATTCTACCTGGAGTTTGGTGACCAGTGGTGTCCTGGAGGGATCTGTTCTTGGACTTTTGCTCTTTGTAGTTTTTATAAATTATTTAGATGAAGTGGAAGGGTGGATTAGTAAGTTTGTCGATGACACAGGTCAGTGGTGTTGTAGATAGTGTTGAGAGCTGTTACAGGCTACAACAAGACATTGACGGGATGCAGAGCTGGGCTGAGAAGTGGCAGATGGAGCTCAATCTTGATAAATGCAAAGTGAGTCATTTTGGAAGATTGAATTTGAATGCTGAATACAGGTTAAAGACAGGATTCTTGGCAGTGTGGAGGAACAGAGGAATCTTGGGGTCCATGTACACAGATCCCTCAAAGGTGCCACCCAAGTTGAGAGGGTTGTTAAGAAGGCTAATGGTGTTTTGGCTTTCATTAACAGGAGAATTGAGTTTAAGAGTCGCAAAACTTTGCAGCAGCTCTATAGAGCCCACGCTTGGAATATTGTGTCCAGTTCATGTTGCCCCATCGTAGGAAGGATGTGGATGTTTTAGAGAGGGTGCAGAGGAGATTTATCAGAATGCTGCCTGGACTGGAGGGCTTGTCTTATGAAGAGAGGTTGAGTGAGCTAGGGCTTTTCACACTGGAGAGAAGGAAGAGAGGTGACTTGATAGAGATGTACAAGGTAATGAGTGGCATAGATGAAGTAGATAGCCAGAGATTTTTTCCCCAAGGCAGAAATGGCTGTCACAAGAGGTTATAATTTTAAGGTGATTGGAGGAAGGTATAGGGGAGATGTCAGAGGTAGGTTCTTTACACAGAGAGTGGTGGATGCGTGGAATGCACTGCCAGCGGTGGTATTAAAGTCAAAGACATTAGGAACATTTAAGCGAGTGCTGGACAAGCACGTGAATGGCAGTAAATTGGGAGGTGTGTACGTTGGATTGATCTTGGATTAAGATAAATGTTTGGCACCATATCATGGGCCGAAGGGCCTGTATTGTTCTACGTTCTATATTCTAAATTAATCTAATTCCATTTGTCAGCATTTGGCCTTTATCCCTGGAAACCTTTCCTATTCATAAACCCATCCAGATTCCTTTAAAGGTTGTAATTGTACCAGCCTCCTCCACTTCCTCTGGCAGCTCATTCCATAAATGCATCACCCTCTACATGAAAAAGTTCCATAGAATTATACAACACAAAAACAGACCTTTCGGTCCAACCAGTCTATGCCCTAAACTAAACTAATCCCACCTGTCTGCTCCTGGCCCATATCTCTCCAAACCTTTCGTATTCATGTACTTGTCCAAATGTCTTTTAAAGGTTTTAATTGTGCCTGCGTTAACCACTTCCTCTGGTGGCTCATTCCACATGCAAATTACCCTCTTCAAAATAAATTTCCCCTCAGTCTTTTTTTTTAAATTTTAAAAAAATCTCTCTCCTCTCCATTTTTAAAAATACCCCCTAGTTTTGAAATCTCCCATTTTATGGAAAAGACACCTACCGTTAACCCTATCTCTACCCCTCATGATTTTATAAACCTCCGTTAGGTCACTTATCAACCTTCTGAGCTGTGGTGAAAGACATCCCAGCCTAGCTAGCCTTTTTATTAATAACTCAAGTGTTTCATACTTGGTAACATCTTGGTAAGTCTCTTCTGAGCTCTCTTTACATTAATAATGTCCTTCCTATAACAGGATGACCAGACCATGATGCATTACTCCAGTAGAGTGACTATGAGAACCTTTATCCACGTATGGAGTCAGCTATTACAAGGGGGCATAGCTTTAAATTAAGGGGTGGTAGGTATAGGACAGATGTTAGGGGTAGATTCTTTACTCAGCGAGTCGTGAGTTCATGGAATGCCCTGCCAGTAGCAGTGGTGGACTCTCCCTCTTTATGGGCATTGGATAGGCATATGGAGGATAGTGGGCTAGTGTAGGTTAGGTGGGCTTGGAGCGGCGCAACATCGAGGGCCGAAGGGCCTGTACTGCGCTGTATTTTTCTATGTTCTATAGAGGCCTCAACAATGTCCTGTACAACCTCAACACGACTTCCCAACTCCTAGAGTTGAAGGACTGAGCAATGAAAGCAAGCATACCAACATGTTCTTTCCAGTCTCTTTTAGTCATTCTAAATTGGCAGACTGGTTCTGCCAGTTCTGCTGAAAGATCACATTCACAGTGTTGACCTGTCTTTTCCCATTAAACACATACTGATCTGCAGCATGTAAGGTGTTCAGTGCAGCATTTGTTTCTGTTTTTAAAAATTGCAGTCCTGACTAAGAATGTTTGCAGTGCAACTTTATTGAGCTAGATCTGATCAACCTTAATGTACTATCTTTCATTTTAGGACTACTACCTTTCCCTCTTGGGCCCTGCAAATTTCCGAAAAGCCATAGAGGAAGCAGAAAGGCTTTCAGAAAGCCTCAAGTTAAGGTTTGTATACTTGCTGTGATCAACGTTTAATGTAAAGATTTGTAGCTCGGGTGCCAGTTGCAATTGTGGGTATGATCGCTAAGTTGGGAAGTTGGTTTCCAGATATTTCATCCCCTTTCTAGGTGACATCCCCAGTGCTGTGGAGCCTCCTATGAAGCACTGCTGTACTTTGTCAGTTGAAATTTATTTGGTTCATTCCCACTGCTTCCAATTACCGATTCCAGTTGTTCATTGAAGTGGTCGGTACATTGGGTCTTGGTCAGTGTTCTTATTGATGCAATATGTGGATAAGTGCAATGTTTCTAGAAATTCTCTGACTATCCTCTGTTTGGCTTGTCCTATTATTGTTGTGTTGTCCCAGTCAAATTTGTGGTTCTTGTCTGTGTGTATGGCTACCATGGACAGCTGGTTTAGTGGCGTTTAGTAGCTAGTTGATGTTCGTGAACACAGGTTGCTAGTTATTTGTCTGTTTGTACTATATAATGTTTTGTGCAGGCCCTGCACGGAATCCTGTACACTATATTTGTCCTGCACAACTCCATTTCTAGATGTGATAGTAGCAAGAACACACAACAGGGAATGCACAAAAGTATACAGAAAAGCCACACATGGACCAGACCCTGAATTATAACTGAGTTGTCTGAGCGTGACAGTTGGTTTGTGTTGTCATGAATCTGAATGGTTGGAGAAGTCTGGCTGTCAGTTCTGAGACACACAAGGTAAAGTGGTCAGTTTGTTGGGTAGTAGCATGTCCTCATTGCGTTACTTATCTGCCAGGCAGCTGCAGGTGAAGTTTGGGGCTATCCGTTCTTGGCAAAGACTTTGTAGAGGTGTTCTTACACTCTTTGCAGATCGGGAGTCCTGCCGTGTGTTGTAAGCCTTTTGAACAGGGTCCTAATGCAACTTCTTGTGTGTGTTTAGATGGTTGCAGTTATAATTCAAGGTCTGTCTGTGTGTGTGTGGCTTTTCTGTATACTTTTGCGTATTCCCTGTTCTGTATTATTTCTACTATCTCATGTAGGAATGGGAGTCGGTTGTTAATTTTCTCCTCTGTTGTATATTTGATCCCTGTTAGCATGGGCTTGATAATCCGGTATGTGCTCTCAATCTCCTCTTGTAGTTATCACAAGTGTTGTCTACCTATCTGATCCAGAGTTTGTGTCAGATTTGTGGGAGGGCTGTTTGTTCTCATCTTTGCATCACTGCTTCTGCTCTGAGCCTGGAGATGAGTGAGCCCATAGGTGTCCCATTGATTTGTTCATACATCTGGTTGTTGAATATAAAGTGTCTTCAAGCACAGGTCCAGTAGTTTGAGTATGCAGCTCTTGTTAATTGGTTCCCCGTTGCGGTGTCTGTTCTGTTTGGTCAGGAGATTGGCTAATGTCAAAACCTTACCCAGAGAGACAGTAGAGGTAAAGTTGCTGTGATTCCTATAGATTTGCAGTAATCGTGACTAGGACAAAATGACTTGGTTGGCTTCATACTTGAAAATCACAGTTCAGGGTAATGTTGGACCCTCGAGTGGTGCTGGAAAAGCACTGCAGGTCAGGCAGCATCCAAGGAGTAGGAAAATCTATGTTTTGGGCAAAAGCCCTTCATCAGGAAGGAAGGAAGGGAGCCTAATCTAGACTCTCTAATTTCCAGCATCTGCAGTCCTCACTTTTGCCTAATGTTGGACCCTGTTAAAATATCCAGGTCCTGATCTTAACAGCCAATTCCCATTCCTGAATTAATAATTAAGGCCTGCCTTCTGTCACCACTAACATGTATTGCTGATACCCCTCCCTGTGCAATAACTCGTTAGTGTTCATCCTGTTAGTATGTTTGGCTTTGTGTTTAACTGGAAATTAATGCAAGACTTTTGGTTTTTCCTCATCTATTAGATATGAGGAGGCTGAAGTGCGTAAAAAGCTTGAAGAGAATGAAAGGCTGCAAGAGGAGAAGAGAAAACAGCAGGAAGAAGCCAAAAGCAAGGGATATGATAACAATTTGAAAACAACAACTAAGAGTTCCTCGGATTGTTTTGGCATTAAAAAAAGAAATTTAAAGGTTATTATCGAGTTGAATACTAAGTCTTGCATTGGAAATTACCACAAACAACATTTTGTAATACTCCGCTTTAAATTCAGGGGTTAGTTTGTCTGAACATTGCATGATTTGAAATAGAGTTAGTTTGCTTTGGATTCTCACTCCAAAAAATACTTGGAATCAGTATTGAATGTTCTGTGCTGCCGAAGCAAAGTATTTGATCCAAGAATGGCACTTGAGTTTTACTTCATTTAATAAATTGTAGTGTTTTTATAAAGTTGATAAAATGGAGACAGTATGTTTGAAATATTAACCAGGTGTTTAAAGGTTTTGCTTTTCTTTTATTTAGGAGGACTTTGAAGTAAATGACAAGAAAACTCATTCTGAGTGCAATGGTGAGATTTTTGTCATTATTGCTTTGAGTCAATTCAATTCCATCTACAATTTGCCTTTCAGAACCAGAATTCTGCTTTCGGCAGAAATCAAGTCGAGTACCAATACTTGTAACTGAGGAAAAAAAAGTTTGGATAGGCAGTCATTGAGGAGCATTCTGCACATTTCCAAATACCTGCTTAAAGTGTAGGAGCAGCTGCTTTTACTTGTTGATCCTGAACTTGCATGTGAAACAGAGACAATTTTGTAGTGGCAGCATTTTGCAGCTACATTGCTTTCCCTGATATTGGATCATTGAATGGTTACAACACAGGAGACCATTTTGTGACTTGACCTAACCATGCCAAATTTTCTGCTAAGCCAATTATATTAGTACCATTCCACCATCCATTCCCCATTGCCCCTTTCTATTTTTCTCAAGATAATTATCAAATCTCCTTTTGAAAGCCATTGTTTATATCTGCTTTCACTATATCCTCAGACAGTATATTTGAGATTTTTAAATTATACTTTCATTTTTTGGGTGGCATGGTGGCACAGTGGTTAGCACTGCTCCCTCACCGCGCCAGAGACCCGGGTTCAATTCCCGCCTCAGGCAAATGACTGTGTGGAGTTTGCACATTCTCCCGTGTCTGCGTGGATTTCCTCCGGGTGCTCCAGTTTCCTCCCACAGTCCAAAAATGTGCAGGTCAGGTGAAATGGCCATGCTAAATCGCCCGTAGTGTTAGGTGAAGGGGTAAATGTAGGGGAATGGGTCTGGGTGGGTTGCGCTTTGGCAGGTCGGTGTGGACTTGTTGGGCTGAAGGGTCTGTTTCCACACTGTAAGTAATCTAATCTAATTTGGATATGCAAGTCACTGTCCAGGTGAGCACTTGTTGCCCATCCCTAATTGCCCTTCAGCAGATCGTGCTCATCTGGACACTTATTGTATTCTATCATACACTTGACCTGTGTCAAGTCAGGAAGATGAGTGGCTTGAAGGGGAACTTGCAGGTTGTTGTGCTCCCATGTATCTACTGCACTTGTCCTCCTAAAATGAAGTGGTCACGTGTTTGGAAGGTGCTGTCTAAGCTACTTGTTGCAGAATTCTTAGCCTCTGACCTTTTGTAATCATATTTAATAAAGCCATTCCAATTCAGGTGGCAACTCCCCAGGATGTTGTCATCACTTTAACGCAACAATCTTTGCTTCCTGCCCCTTCCAACAACAGAGAAAATTCTAATACTAATCTGACAAAGATCCCTCATGAAGTTACTTGAATTAGGTATCTTCTTGGTCTTTTCCAAGGAGATTGAACCCAACTTCAATTTTTTAATTTAGCTGAAATCCATTATTTCTGGATTTCTCTTTCCTCTTTCACATGCTTCCCAACCATTGGAAGACCCTCTAGGCTGAATCAACTTCCTTTTGTAATTTGCTTTTGTTTATAAAATCCCAAATTCTGTCTTTTTAACTGCTCTGCTATCTTCAAGAAGGATTTGTTCACATGTGCCCCCAAATCATTCTGTTTCTGTACCCTCTTTAGTGTTCTCTTCAATTCATATTGTCCTTCGACTTAAATGTAATTGCCAATTAAGTGCCTATTCCAACTATGCCCGTTTTGAAGTTTACTGTTTTCCTTCTCAGTTTGCAGTGCTTCCAACTTTGTGTTAAAGTTGGGCCCTGCACATTCATGTCCGGGTCAATAATATGCATCAAGCGACATGCTGGTCCACTTACTTTCTTATTTAATCATAGCATAAAAACGAGTTTTTTTGTTTTTAGAGATTGCACTTCTCACATCTTTCCCATTTTGATTGACTGAACTACTGGTTGCTTTGGTGATATGACTATCTGCTTTGCAAACAGATTCACTTCAGGGAGCAGTAACTGCAGAAAAGTTGTTTGCAATGATGCAAGATGAAAACACTGAGATGATCATTATGGATGCACGAAGCTCCAAGGATTACCAGGATTCTCATATGCAGGTGGCCAGATCACACTGTATAAGTGTACCAGAGGAAGCGGTCAGTCCAGGGTAGGAAATAGAGTGCAAGTTTGCAAAAGTGTTGATAACTGCTATAACAGTTTGACAAGAAATTAGTGTAATTTAATTTAACTTTATAACAAAATGGCCTGCTGAGAGAAAGGAACTGAATGATTTTAAAACTGTCTTCTACAGCATCACTGTTAACCAGATAGAGTTGAAACTTCCAGAGGAGTCAAAAGAGATATGGCAAAAGCGTCAATTTGTTGATTACATAATTTTGTTGGATTGGGACAGTTCTGTTCACCAGGTGAAAAGAGGAACCATTCTTCAGAGCCTCAAGGATGCACTTTATAAGGTTTAGAATTTTTTTCTCAAGAAATATTCAATTGCATTTCATGTTGTACATGTTACATATGAACATACAAATGAGCAGAAATAAACTGTTCTGCCCTGCCATTCAGTAAGATTATTGATCTGATTGCTCCACATTCCTGACTAACACAATGATCTTTCATCCACCTTGCTTATCACAAATCTAGCTACCTCTGCCTTAAAAAAAACAAAATTCAACAGCTCTGCTTCCAGCTTCTGAGGAATAGTGTTCCAAAGACAATGTACCCTCAGACAACATATCTATTCATCGGTCTTAATTGGGCAAACATTTTTTGTTTTGAACGGTTATGCCTAGCTCTAGATTTTTCCCATGAGCAGAAGTGTTTTTCCAACATTCACTGTCAAGCCCCCTGGATGTTGCAACCTTACCTCAGTAGTTTGGGGAGATTAGTGAAACAAAATTGAAGTTTTCTCTTATTTTTGTTCTCCCTCATTTCATTCTCACAGTAACCCTGTAAACTAGAAGTGCAAATCACAGGATGAGTCACAATTTGAGAGTTTCTAACATAATTAATACAGTACAAGCTTTTTGTAATGGAAGGGTAAGTGCAAGGCCACTTGCCAAAAGCATACTGAATTTTCAACATAAGCTTCTTTAATGCAGTGGGATAGCCAGATAATTCTCCGAAGTGAACCACTAGTATTGGAGGGTGGCTATGACAGCTGGCTCCTCTGCTATCCAATGTACACTACGAATGCCAAAGTGACTGTTCCAAAGAAAGAACCTCCTGGAGCTGTACAAGTGTCCTGTGAGTACCATTACTTAAATAAGCAAGGGTGTGCACTTTCTCAATCATTCTTGCATATCTTTAACAAGAAAGATGAAAAGCATCCACCAAGTGTGGACATGGTTCTTTGCAATATGTGCTGCATGGTAATTTTTTAAAAATATGTGCTTACTGTTCCTCCATGTCCATTTCTGATGGAAACATAAATTAAATTCAGTAATCCTTGTAAAACATTTCCATTTTAGCATTTGTTTTGCAATTTCAGGAAGCTGGGGTGAAATGAGCCATGGAATCTGAATTGATGTTTTGAGTCCAACTTTTAAAGTCAAAACACTGACTATTGTTTTCTGCACAGATCATGTAATTTCTGCTGAATTTCTTCAGAATTTTTTATTTAAGATCTCCACTAGCCATAATAATTTGCCTTTATTTTTAAAAATGTGGGATGATGCAGTATCTTTGTGAGTTTTACTTAAATAAGGGCAACTATAAGTGCATGAAAACAGATATAACTACAGTGGGATGGCAAATTCGATTCAGCATTAGATCAGTGGAAATGCACTGAAGACATGCAATGGGATATATTGGAATAATCAGTAGATACATTCTAACCACAAGTGAAAAATCCTAAGCGGACCCACCATCTGTGATAAACTAGAAATGTTAAAGATAGTATTCGTATCAAGTTTAAGGTAAAAAGCATGTAGTTCAGCAAACATGGTCAGTAGTTCAGAAGATTGAACAATTTTTTTTTAAGAACAAAGAATGTCTGACTAAAAGATTAATCAACAGGGAAAAAATAATCTATGGTAGAAATAAGTACAAATTGAGTTTCCAAAAAAACAGTGACTGTACATCCTATAGAAACTGAATCTGGGAAATTAATAATGGACAATAAGGAAACAACAGATGAACTGAACAGATATTTTGTATTAGTTTTCATCATAGACGATGCAGGTAACATCTCAAAAATGGAAAGGGGAGGTAGGAATTTAAGAAAATTGGGATCTCCATAAAATTGGAGCACACTTCCTCCACCACAGATGCTCAGTAGCATCAGTGTGTACCATTTGCGAGGAGCATTGCAGAAATTCAAAGATCCTTAGATAGCTTCATCTAGGGGTCATAAAAGTTTTTAAGTGGCTAGCAAGATAGTTGACAGATTGATTCTAATTTTCCAAAATTCTGTAGGTGCCAAAAAGGATCCATTTGATCAGATCTAGTGAATGTAATTCTTTATTCGAAAATGGAGGAAGACTGAGAACAAGAAATTACAGGCCTGTTAGCTTGACACCTGCAGAAGTTCCTCGGTAGTATTCTAGGCCCAGTCATCTTCGGTTTCTTCGTCAACGAATTTCCTTCCATCCCAAGGTCAGAAGTAGAAATGTTAAATGATAATTGCACAATATTCAGCACCATTTGGAACTCCTCAGTTAATGGAACAGTCCATGTTCACATGCAACAAGATCTGGACAATATCCAGACTTGAGCTGACAAATGGCAAAGTAATATTTGTGCCACCCAAATGCCAGGCACTGCCCATCTCCAACAGGAGACAATTTATCTATCATTGCTGAATCCCCAACAATTAACATCCTGGGAGTTACCATTGACCAGAAACTCAACTAGAATCTTCACATAAATAGTCACTATAAGAGCCGGTCAGGGGCTGGGAATACTGCGGCACCTGACTCGCTAAAGTGTCCACCATTTTACAAGGCCCAGGTCAGGAGTGTGATGAAATATGCTCCATTTGTCTAGATGGATGCAGCTCCAGCAAAATTCAAGAAGCTTGACACCATCCAGGACAAAGCAGTGTGCTTGATCAGCATCACGTACAAGTACACTCCCTCCACCTCGGAGGCTCAGTAGCATCACTGTGTACCATCTGCGAGGAGCACTGCAGAAATTCACCAAAGGTCCTTCGAGAGCCCCTCCAAACTCATGAACCACTTCAGTCTAGAAGGATTAGGGCAGCAGCCACTCATCCAATCTGAGAAATGTCACTATTCCATCGTTGTCACTGAAGTGTCAAGAGCAAGAGAGGGAGTCGTGCTTGGACAATTCCTGCCAGCTAATGTGGAACGTTTGCTCTTTACCTGTGCTTGAGGCTAGGAGAAGGGGAATTAATTTCAGGTGCACAAAATGGGGGAGGCTTGTCTCTTAACAACTGCACCCTTAAAGAGAAATGTGAAACTACCTCTACCTGACCAGATGAGACAATCGTAATCCTGTAGTTTTTGATGATCTTATAATTGATGGAATGACAGAGTCTGCCATATCTGTGGATCTTGTGTGTAAAACAGTAATTTCTTTTTTATTGCACATTCTCCTCCCTAAACACTGTTATCATACGTTGTCTATTTGCCTTGTCTAGAGACAGTACTATCAGGCCATTTGACCCATTGTGTCTGCTCCACCATTCAATCATGGCTGATACATTTCTCAACCCCTTTCTCAGGCCTTCTCCCCGTAACCATTGATCACTTTACTAATGAAGAAGCCATCTATTTCTGTCCTACATACAGTCAATGATTTAGTCTCCACAGCCTTCTGTGATGATGAATTCCACAGATTCACCAACTTCTGATGAAATTCCTCTGCATCTCTGTTCTAAAGGGTCATCCCTTCACCTGGAGGCCTTGTCCTCAGGTCCTAGTCGCACTTCCTTGTGGAAACATCAGCTCCCATCTACTGTATCCAGGTCTGTTTCAATGAAATACCTCCTTTCATCCAACTTTATAAATTGCATTGAGTACGTACTGAGAGCCTCCAGTGCCTCCTTATATGAAATGCCTTTCATCCCCAGGATCATTCTTGTAAATGGCCTTTGGACCCCCTCCAACACTGGTACATCCACCCTTAAAAACGGGGCCGAAAGCTGCACACTATACTCCAAATGCATTCTGACCAGAATTGTATAGAGCCTCAGCAGTACATCTCTCCCTAACTGCCAACTGAATATATGTGTTAAGAGAATCCTGAACTAGTGCTCCCCTTTTGTGCTTCAGATTTCTAAAGCCTTTTCCCATTTAGAAAATAGTCCATGCCTCTATTCTTCCTATCAGTGCATGAACTTATACTTTGCCACATTGCATTTCATCTGCCACTTTGTCCACTTTCCTAGCCTGTCCAAGTCCTTTGCAGCATCCCACTCACTAACACTACCTGGCTGTCCTTTGTCTAGCTTATTACTTAGAATTCTAACAGATTTTTCAGACATGACTGTCCTTGTTGAGCTGTGCTGATTCGGTTCTATTTTAGGATGTAGGTTTGATATCCAGACGTTTCATTACCTGGCTAGGTAACATCATCAATGGCAACCTCCAAGTGAAGTGAAGCTGTTGTCTCCTGCTTTCTATTTATATGTTTCTCCTGCTGGGGTTCCTGGGGTTTGTGGTGATGTCATTTCCTGTTCGTTTTCTGAGGGGTTGATAGATGGTATCTAGATCTATGTTTGTTCATGGCGTTGTGGTTGGAGTGCCAGGCCTCTAGGAATTCTCTGGCATGCCTTTGCTTAGCCTGTCCCAGGATAGATGTGTTGTCCCAGTCGAAATGGTGGCTTTTTTTATCCGTGTGTAGGGCTACGAGGGAGAGAGGGTCGTGGCTAGCTGGTGTTCGTGTATCCTGGTGGCTAACTTTCTTCCTGTTTGTCCTATGTATTGTTTGTGGCAGTCCTTGCATGGAATTTTGTAGATGACGTTGGTTTTGTCCATGGGATGTACTGGGTCTTTTAAGTTTGTTAGTCAGACAATGTCATCTACAAAATTCCATGCAAGGACTGCCACAAACACTACATAGGACAAACAGGAAGAAAGTTAGCCACCAGGATACACTAACACCAGCTAGCCACAAAAATACAACCCCCTCTGCCTCGTAGCCCTACACACGGATAAAAAAGCCACCACTTCGACTGGGACAACACATCTATCCTGGGACAGGCTAAGCAAAGACATGCCAGAGAATTCCTAGAGGCCTGGCACTCCAACCACAATGCCATAAACAAATACATCGATCTAGATGCCATCTATCAACCCCTCAGAACGAACAGGAAATGACATCACCACAAATCCCAGGAACCTCATCCAGGAGAAAGATATAAATAGAAAGCAGGAAACAACAGCTTCGCTTCACTTGGAGGTCACCACTGATGATGTTACCTAGCCAGGTAATGAAACATCTGGATATCAAACCTACAGTTCAGCGAGCAAACCTACACCTTAAAATAGGACCTGAGCTACAAACCTTGCATCAGTCCTATTTTACCATGCACTTCCAAGTACTTTGCAATCTCATATTTTATAATGGACTCTTAAATCTTATCAAGGTTAACTGGTCTATAGTTTCTTGCCATCTGCCTCCCTCCAGTCTTAAACAGGATTTTACATTTTGGCATTTTCCAGTTCTCAGGGACCCTCCCTGACTCCAGTGATTCCTGAAAGATGGACATCAATGCCTCCACATTTGCCTCAACTATACCCTTCAGAACTATAGGGTGTATTCCATCCAGTCTGGGTGATGATCCACCTTTCAACTTCTCCAGAACCACCTCCTTAGTAATGGCCACTATAGTCACCTCTGTTCGTTAATTCGAAGTTCTGCTGGTGTATCCCACAGTGTATCATCACAAGACTATTCAGCATTGCAAGTCTTAAGTCTAGTTGTATAAGAAGGATGCACTTAGTGTTGATGAGAAGGCTATTAAAAGCTAACTGTTAGAATTGGTGCTGCAACTGATTTCACCTGCTGAATATTACAGAAATCAGACTTGTTGATCAATAATTTGGAGTTCAATTTGTGGACATCACAAAAGGTCGGCGCAGTGGTCGATCTATATTTAATGGCAATACAAAATCAGCTTTTGAATACGGTGTTGCATTCATTCTTTTTTCATAGTGAATTTCAGTTACCCATCCTTGGAGGAGCCCCCACAACCTTCGAAAGACCTTAATGAAAGTAAGGCTGTCCAAGAATTGGAAATTTTTAATGAACACCTATCTTTGCTCGAAGAGACACCAAAAAAGGTCAACCTAAAAACTATCAATGTGCCTAATGGTATCCTTGCCCCTGGGGTTCCAGTCACTGGGCAGCCTGTTGCAATGAAGACCATTCCACAGGTATGTGCGGTATGTTATGTTTGTACAATATTGCCTTATTCCTGCTTCAGTAGTTCTTCTTTCATCTTTGCCTGTGCCCGTTGCCAATTAACTCATTTGATTTTGCTTCCTTTGTCGTTAGTGCCTGTGCAACTGATTTTAGTAAAATGGGCTCTTGCAACATGTTGAACTGATGGGGAAGAAGGAAGTAGAATACTGGGCAAGCTTTCTTGTTAACATTCAAATAACTATTTGAATCAGGTTTGCAAGAACATTTAAAGTTAGTGTCATAACCATACCAGTCGTTTCCCAATGATCTGGGAGCTAAGAACTTGTGTAAGCTCATATGTAGTGCTCCTCGTTTTTCAGTATTTAAATTTGAAAAAAACCCAGCACAGCTTTATACTAGACAAAAGGTTAGTACATTGCATAACTACAGTATTGCAGAGATCTCGGGAGCATTTTTGAAGCCAGGTCCAGCCATCATGCTTGGTATTGCCACATGTCACCTACTTAAAGTGCTAGTTATTTGTTATAATGAGAATGAAATTGAAATCAGTATGCATTACCATTGCAAGTCTCACATGAAGATTCCCTTTCTGAAGTGAAGGGTTCAAAATTTGAAATTTAGATTCAGCTGTGATGGTTTTGTAGTTGAATAGTGAGACTTTTCCTTTGTAGTATGCTGAGTACAGCAGCTTCAGAGAACACATGAAGGCCCTTTTTCCTTTGAAAACTGAGAACACTTGATCACTGTTTGGGTTACTTTGCAGCAGAACAGGATGAAATTCTGGGTGCCTTCATCTAAATCCTGGTATCAGGAAGAAAGACCAATTCTCATGCTGTTCCTAAGTAGTTCATCTGAGCATGGTGACCAGACCTGACTTCACAAATGCTCCTGAGATCTCTACAATAAAATGGCTGTTCAAAGCCACATTTTTAAACCGTTCACAACTTAAGTGGCAGCTATCTCATATTATTGAATTGTCCTTCCATATTGGATATTGGGAATATAATAAGAATAGGCCGTTCAGTCCCATCAAGTTAGTCCTAGAACGGTGTAGCAAGGGACAGACCATTTTGTGCAACTAGTTTGTGCCAACCAGATATCCTAAATTAATTTAGTCCCATTTGTCAGTACTTGGCTCATATCCTTTTAAACTCTTCTCCCAATGCAATGCACCTCCTCTCCCAATGCAATACTACCCCACCCCAATAAATTCATGTCCCAAACATTCCACACCATAATCACTGTAACTGAAGTCCTTTTCAGAATTTATTGATTTGTATCCAATCATTCAGAGGCAGACAGGAGTGGCCAATGAGACTTTGTGCGTTTTTCCTTTTACTTCTGGAGAATCTGCATGCTGTTTTTATATTTTTGAATTGATTGTACAATTTAAGGTTGAAAATATACAGAATCATAAGCTATTATCTACCTAATTCTGTTTAATAAACCTGTAGTTTGTGTCTGGCATATTTTTGTGGG
Source organism: Chiloscyllium punctatum (assembly GCF_047496795.1). Lineage (NCBI taxonomy): Eukaryota > Metazoa > Chordata > Chondrichthyes > Orectolobiformes > Hemiscylliidae > Chiloscyllium > Chiloscyllium punctatum. Next base: position 61,537,052 of record NC_092786.1, read on the forward strand.
TAGTCACTTGTCTCTCAAGTTAGGTTTGAGGTTCATGACCCTCTCCAGTAGTTGGGTACAGAAAACCAGGCTCTCTCTTCAATACTGAGCCAATGCTGATTTTCAGTTGAATCATGAAGCTGAGAATTTGTATTCCCCTTAGGGTGGATGGTTGCAAGATCGGAAGGCTCTGTTTGCAAGATGAGCAGTGCATTCTCTGGACGTTATCTCTTCGCGGTTTTTGAGAGGTGCTGTGGGCAAAACTGCTTTATCCCTGTATTTCAAAGGTGATCCCACTCCAATGGCTGTAGATGCTTTGAGGTATCCTGTTGTTGTGAAAGGTGCTATATCAATGCAAGTCTTGCTTTTATTTGCTCCAAGTCTCTCTCTCTCACCTTTTTAAATATGTTCACTTCTATTGTATGCAAGTGTTCTAGGTTGCCATGAAAATAACTGCGCTTTTATGTATTTTAAACAGATTGATCGAACTAAAAAACCTTCACTGAAACAGTCAAATCGATCACTGTCTAAATCAGAGGTGGTTGGTGCTGACAGTCTACCTGTTCACAATGGACCAGTGATTCCTGATCGGTCAACAAAGCCCTGTATAGAATCACAGAATTCACTGACTGATGAAGAGAGAAATCAGATTCATGCTGAAGCAGCTCTAATTGGTGAGAAGGCTAGAAAGGAGAGAGAACAGCGTGAACGAAGACAGGAAGAAGAAAGAAAAGAGAAGGAGAGATTGGAGAGACTAAGGGAAGAAGAGCGCAGAGAAAAAGAACAGTGTGAAGAGGAAGAGAAAGAGTTCAAAACAAAAGCTGACCAAGAAAGAGAGCCCAAAGAAAATGAAGAACAGAGAGCACAGGAAATTGAAGACAACCAACAAAAAGAAGAAGCTGAAAGGAAAGGATTGGCAGAACAAAAAAAGACATCTCCAGAAAAAGGCAAAATTGAGAGTCAGATAAGAGATCAAGCAGACACAAGGAAAAGTGGTGAACAGTCGGTCTCTGAGTTGGAAGGACTTCGTGGCACAAACTTAGAGAAGCAGGTACTTAGAAATTTTTTTTTTTGTAAATGCAATAAAGAAGTGCTAACAGAGGCAAGCCATCATCATATTCATTTTAGGAACACAAATGTTGTAGGTATTCGACAATATTGAGTAACCTGCTGAACTGAATTATGTCTGCCCATTTTTATACATCATAGAATCGATAGAAATTAGGAGCCAGAATACGCCATTCGTTATGATCATGATTGATCATCCAACTCAATAGCCATGTCATGTTTTTCCCCACAAATCCTTTTGATCATTTTAGTACCAAGTGCTATATCGCCACCTTGAAATCCTGCAGTGTTTTGACTTCAATGGCTTTTTGTGGTAGCAAATTCCACCCCCTTAACCACTCCCTGGGTAAAGAAATTTTACCCCATATCCTTAGACTGTAGCCCCTGGTTCTGGACATCTGTCCCGTCATTGGGAACACCTTTCCTGCACCTATCCTGTTTCATCCTGTTAGAAATTGAGGTTTCAATTAAATTTCCCCCAACCACCACCATTTTTCTGGACTCAAACGAATCTCATCCTAACTAGTTAAACCTCCCTTCATGTGCTAGTCGGGTGAACCTTTACTGCATTCCCTCTATAGTAAGAACATCCTTCCTCAGATAAGGTGGTGAAAATTGCACTTAAAATCCCAAATGTGGTCTCACCAAGACCCTGTGTAACTGCAGCAAGACATCTGTACTTCTGCATTCAATCTTCTTGCTGTAAAGGCCATCATTCCATTTGCCTCTGTACCTGCATATAACTTCACTGTACATCACCAAAGCATGGCAGCAACATTACTGACAGAGAGCCCTGAAGAGCGTAACCTGTCACAAGCCCACCAACAGGAGAAAGAAAAGCCTATTTGAGTCTCAACTTTGCCATTTTACATTTTGCAGCTGCATCTCTCTACAAATGACATGGTTTCCTGTGATGGTGAAGCTCTACATTGCTGAGGACATCCTCAACTCTCACTACTCTAATTTTTTTCTCTTTGGAATGTACGGATGATTTATTTAAGTGCGAGGAGCCTTGAACTACTTTTGCATGGCCACATCTGTGCAGGGACCTTTTCTGCACATGGTACAGAAAAAAGCACACTTTTGCATTGAGATACTACTACTAACAAATACAGTAAATTCCAGGATATCCCTGCACCTCCATAAGGTACTGTGGGCCATCAGTAACCAAATTGATTCACTTCATTCTCCATCTTATGCAGTAGACCCCTCATTCTACTATTGAGCTCACCCTAACTGTGGCTCATTGTGGAAAGGATAAAAACTTGCAAGAAGTAGTACTGGGCCCACCTAAAAATGAGCTTTACATATGTGCTAAATAGTAGAAACTACCCGGAGTGGACATAATTTCTTGTAATTTAACCCTTCGTGTCCCAGTATTATTCTAGTAAATATCTCACTGCATTCATTCCAAGATCAACACTTCCTTACTGACCTGTCATGCCAAGCACTACTTGGTACTTGGCGATTGCCTAACCAGGGTTTACCTGTCCTTGACACTTTAATGAACCTTTACTTGTATGTTCAAGTTTCAAGACCTCCACTTGTGCTGATGTAGAGTTATCATGCTGTAATTAGATACCCCATCAGTGAAAGTGCCACTGGTAATAATAGGCTTTTACAGAAACAATTTTGAAATTATAAGTATGAACATAGTTAAAAAGGAAAGAAAAAATTCATACTTCAAAACAGTGAGAAAATGCTGTCTTTGGCTCTACTCTGAACCATCCACTTGGTAAGTTTCCTAACTGTTTTTTGGAATCGTGGAATGTATGTGCTTGATTTGTGAAAACAGTTTTATTGCTGATAATTTTTTTTGGTCATCTGCACAAAGCCTTTGACGATCATTTTTATTTAATATAGGAACATAGAGATACATTAACCAGAGCAAGGAGTGAGGAAATGGGCCGAACAGTTCCAGGCTTACCCCAAGGATGGATGAAGGTATGGTAACCAGGTTATGACTTTTGGCCAAAAACACTTTTTCTAAGGAATTAGAAAGAATTTGCATTTTCCCGCCGAACTCTAGGAAGATTGTGGTGTTTTCTCATCAATCTGTTCAGAAATGTGTTATAACATCTCTGGAACAGATGAGACCTGAATTACCCTGACCTTAACAGTTTTGAATACTGTTGGGGGAGATGGCTCACCAGGGGAAGGCAGCAGTAGTCAAGCTGACTCAGCTGTACAGAAGGGCGAGAAAAAAGAATGAAAGGGCTATAGTCGTAGGGAATTCAATTGTAAGGGGAAAACATGACTTCCAAATGGTATGTTCCCTCCCAGGTGCAAGGTTAGGAATGTCTCCGATCGGCTGCAGGTCATTCTGAAGCGGGGAGGGTGAACAGCCATCTGTTGTGGTGCATATAGGCACCAGTGATAAAGGCTAAAAAAAAAATGGGGTGAGTTCCTGCAAGCAGAATTTTAGGGAGTTGGGAGCTAAGTTTAAAAAGTAGGACCTCAGAGGTAGTAATCTCAGGATTGCTACCAATGCCTTGCTAGTCAGTGGAAATAAAAGAATAAGCAGGATAAATACATGGCTTGAGAGGTGGTGCGGGAGAGTGGGGTTCAGATTTTTGGGACATTGGGACCATTTCTGGGGGAGGTGAGACTATTAAAATTGGATGGTCTATACCTAGGCAGGACTGGAACCAATATCCTTGGGGGTGTTTTTGCTAACGCTGCTGGGGAGAGTTTAAACTAACATAGCAGGGGGATGGAAACCAAATGAGGTGGTTGGTGGACAGTAAACAGGTAGTAACTGAAGCCAGTAAGGAGCTAGATACCGAACCCCTTTCTTGATGAAGAGCTAATGCCTGAAATATTGATTCTCCTGCTCCTCCGATGCTGCCTGACCTGCTATGCTCTTCCAGTGCCACATTCTCAACCCAAGACACTGAAGTCAGCATGATTAAGGGGAAGAGTAGGCAGGGACCAGATGACGAACGTAAAGGGACTGGTGGTCTGAGGTGCATTTGTTTTAATGTGAGAAGTTTAGTAGGTAAAACAGATGCACTTAGGGCTTGGGTTAGTACCTGGTAGTATAGTGTTATTGCTATTGAGACTTGGTTGAGGAAAGGCAACTAAATATCCCAGGATATAGATGCTTCAGGAAGGATAGACAGGGCAGTCAAGGGGGTGGAAGAGTTGCATTACTGGTCAGAAAGGATATCGCAGCTGTGCTGAAGGAGGGAACTATGGAAGACTCGAGCAGTGAGGTAATATGGGAAAAAGTGCAGAAGCAACGTTGGGGCTGTACTACAGGCCTCCCAACAGCGAGCGTGAGAGAGAGGTACAATAGATTATGGAAAGATGTAGGAGCAACAAGGTGGTGGTGATGGGAGATTTTAATTTTCCCAACATTGACCGGGATTCACATGGTATTAAAGGTGTAGATGGAGCTGAATTTGTAAGGAGCATTCGGGACGGTTTAATAGAGCAGTAAGTAAATAGCCTAACTCAGCAGGGCTAGAAGAAGCTCATGCTAGACCCAGTGTTGGGGAATGAGCCCGGCCAGGTCGTTGACGTTTCAGTGGGGGATTACTTTGGGAATAGTGATCTCAATTCCGTACGTTTTAGAATACTCATGGACAAAGATGAGTGTCCTAAAGGAAGAGTGCTAAACTGGGGGAAAGCCAACTATAGCAACATTCAGCAGGAGCTGGGGAATGTGGATTGGGAGCAGCTGTTTGAGGGTATATTTGATATTTGGGAGGCTTTTAAAGAGCGGTTGATTTGATTGCAGGACAGACATGTCCCTGTGAAAATGAGGGATAGAAATGGCAAGATTAGGGAACCATAGATGACAGGTGAAATTGTGAGTCTCGCAAAGAGGAAAAGGAAGTGTACATAAGATCTAGGTGACTGAAAACAGATGAAGCTTTGGAAGAATATTGGGAAAGTAGGACCAATCTGAACAAGGACTTAAGGCAATAAGGGGTCATGAAATATCTTTAGCAAACAGGGTTAAGGAAAATCCCAAAGCCTTTTATTCGTATATAAGGAGCAAGAGGGTACCTGGAGAAAGGGTTGCCCCACTCAAGGACAAAGAAGGCAAGTTATGTGTGGAGTCAGAGAAAATGGGTAAGATTCTTAATGTGTCAGTATTCACAGAGGAATACTGACCGAGAGGACATGACGGATGTTGAGGTTAGAGATAGATGTTTGATTACTCTCGGTCAAGTCGGCAGAAGGAGGGAGGAAGTGTTGGGTATTCAAAAAGGCATTAAGTTGGGCAAGTCTTCATGTCAGACAGAATCCATCCCAGGTTACTGAGGGGAGTGAGAGGGGAAATAGCTGGGACCATAATAGTTATCTTTGCAGCATCCTTGAACACTGGTGAGGTCCCAGAGGACTGGAGAATTGCAAATGTTGTCCCCTTAATGAAGCAGGGTAGCAGGGATGATCCAGTTAATTTTGACCAGTAAGCCTGACATCGGTGGTAGAGAAGCTACTGGAGAAGATATTGAGGTATAGGATCTATTTACATTTGGAAGAAAATGGGCTTATCAGTGATAGGCAACATGGTTTTGTGCAACTTAATAGAATTTTTCAAGGAAGTGACAAAGTTGATCGAAGGAAGGGCTATAGATGTCATATACATGGACTTCAGTAAGGCGTTTGATAAGGTTCCCCATGGTAGACTGATGGAGAAAGTGAAGTCGCATGGGATCCAGGGTGTACTAGCTGATGGATAGAGAACTGGCTGGACAGCAGGAGACAATAGTTGTGGAAGGGAGTTTCTCAAAATGGAGAACTGTGACCAGTGGTGTTCCACAGGGAATCTGTGTTGAGACCACTGTTAGTGATGTACATAAATGATCTGGAAGAAGGTATAGGTGCTCTGATTAGCACGTTTGCAGATGACACTAAGATTGGTGAAGTAGCAAATAGTGAAGGGGACTGTCAGAATGCAGCAGAATATAGATAGATTGGAGAGTTGGGTATAGAAATGGCAAGTGGAGTTAAATCTGGACAAATGTTAGCTGATGCATTTTGGAAGATCCAATTCAAGAGCAAACTGTACAGTAAATGGAAAAGCTCTGGGGAGTATTTGATGTACGGAGAAATCTGACTGTTTAGGTCCACTGCACCCTGAAGGTGGCAGTGCAGGTCGATAGTGGTCAAGAAGGCACACAGCATGCTTTCCTTCATCGGACAGGGTATTGAATACAAAGGTTGGCAGGTCATGTTACAGTTGTATAGGACTCTGGTTCGGCCACATTTGGAATACTGCGTACAGTTATGGACACCATCTTATCAAAAAGAAGTGGATGTTTTGGAGAGGGTTCAGAGGAGGTTTGCCAGGTTTTGCCTGGTATGGCGGGCACTAGCTATGAAGAAAGGTTGAGTAGATTAGGGTTATTTTCATTGGGAGGATGGAGGTTGAAGGAGGACCTGATTGAGGTCTGTAAAATCATGAGAACTGTAGACCGGGTGGATAGCAAGAAGCTTTCTCCCAGAGTGGGGGGCTCCATTACTAGGGGCTTAAAGTGAGAGGACAAAAGTTTTTAGAGGAGATATGCATAGAATGTTCTTTACACAGAACGTACTGCCGGTAGAGGTGGGCTCAAGAACATGATTTAATATGTATCTGGACAGGTACATGGGCAGGGAGGAGAGGGATACAGATTCTAAGAAAATAGGCGACAGGTTTAGATAGAGGATCTAGATTGACGCATGCTTGCAGGGCCAAAGGGTCTGTTCCTGTGCTGTGATATTTTTGTTCTTTGTACCCCTGTGACACAAGTGCCCCTCTGGGACAATTCAGTAATTTTAATCACATTTGCCCTCTCCTATCAGCTCATAGAGCACTCTATCATAGGCAGACCAGTAATGAGTAAGTCATCTGTTCCCAATAAGATGCTGCTCAGGATTTCATTTTGTTAATTCTTTGTGGAAATAACTGCAATAAGTAGCTTAACGTATGGACTTCCAGCAGCTGTGCAGCACAATGTGTTGGACCAAAGTGCTTTGTTTCTAGCGAATGGAGGTATAGAACTATTGAAAGGTTGTGGCACAAAAAGACCATTCAGCCCATCCTGTCTGTGCCAAGATGTATTTAATTCCACCAAGATCACTATTGGGACAAAGCAATCGTGGCAATCTAAGTTGTAAACTCTGCTGTAATTTATTTGTTTGTGCAAAAGCAGTAATTTCTGCTATCTGCAACAAGCACAGCCTTGAGCAAACAAAATAACACTATATGGAAGTTTTACCAACTTTTTTCCATAATCTAGTAAGACATATCGTTTAATGTATTTCATTGGAAATGTCAATTTTTGGTATTCCAGTAGAAAAAGCCAAATCTAATCTTTTTAAGTAAACATCCCATCTTGTATTTGCTCCTTTTCAGTTTCTTGATGTGGTGACTGGAACCTACCGTTACTATCATTCACCAACGAACTCTGTGCACATGTATCCGCCTGAAATGGTGCCATCAATTACTCCTCCTGCAACCCCTCCAACTCACAAAGCCAAACCACAAACTGCAAAAGATGTTGATGTTCCTAAGTTAAAGCGTTCATTCTCCTCACCGGATATTGCCCAAGCCATTCAAGAGGAGCAAAACAAAGCAACAACAAAAATAGTGCCCACAGTCAATCGGGAAACCAAGTAGGTTCTTTTAATTATTTTCAAGCTGTTGTCTATGGTTAACAATATAATTGACTCAATTTTCTCAGGTGCAAATTAAGATTTTATTCACTAATGTTCTGTTCACAACTCAAACCAGTTACTTGTTCCTGCATCTTTGTTATTGCCACTGTGGATTTGACACTCTGAGAACTGTGCTTAGAGTCATAGAGATGAACAGCATGGAAACGAACTCTTCAATTCAACCCGTCCATGCCAACCAGATACCCCAACCCAATCTAGTCCCACCTGCCAGCACCCGGCCCATATCCATCCAAACCCTTCCTACTCCTATACCCATCCAAATGCCTTTTAAATGTTGCAATTGTACCAGCCTCCACCACTTTCTCTGGCAGCTCATTCCATACATGTAACACTCTGAGTGAAGAAGTTGCCCCTTGGGTCTCTTGGCAAAGGTTTGTCCATTCTCACAACCACACTCCCAACTCAATCCAAAATATTTTGGTAAACCTCCAGTTTGCAATTGTGATCTGTTGCAATAAGTACTCCATAATTTTGAATTACCGTATCCAAAGTGTACAGACGTTCCTGGAAAACGTGCACAAAATCTGAACTTTCTCCACACTAGTGTGTATTTTCAAACTAATAAATAGTATAATTACTTTTTGAAATGAATATAAATGTGAACCTTCCTAATTGAATAATTAGGAAGTCACTGGTCCTTGCCCTAAATTGCATGGAATGTTTTTAACGTCTTTTGCAGGCCCTCTGGCTACAGCAAAACAGAAATCTCCAGCCCTTCTGCTTCTCAAATCCGAAACCTGAACCCTGTATATGGTGGGATGGGGCGAGCATTGACCGGTCTGCGAAACCTTGGCAACACCTGCTACATGAATTCCATCTTGCAGTGTTTAAGCAACACTCCTCATCTGGCAGAGTACTTCAATAAAAACTTCTACCAACAAGATATTAACAGGTAACAATTACTATTTGTAAGCCATATCATGGTGTGGTGAAAGACAAAAAATGTTGTGCATTTCCCATGACCCCAAGTATTTTCCAGTCAGTGAATTGCTTCTGAAGTCTAGTGGCTGTTGTATACAGGATAATAACTGGATAATTGTTTTTGAAGTAATGTTGATTGAGGGATAATTATTATTCAGGTCACTGGAAATAACTTTTCAAAATACCTGTCATGGAAAAGTTTACATCCAGCTGAGAGGCAAACTGGGTCTTGATTTAACATTGCGTTTGAACGTTGGCACCTCTGATATCCACCACTCCGAGTTCTGCACTGAAGTGTCAGCTTGGATTTTTTTTTGGTGTTGCCCTGGAGAGGAATATAAATCCACAATTCGCTGACTTGACGTTTGAATTCTATAGCTGCAGCTGAAACAGATGGACATAAATGCTATCTGTTGTCCAAATTAACATCCAACATTCAGTACAAACTTTTGGATAGTTGCAGGTAGTGTTGGTTAGAAAGCACAGTATGATGAAGAAAGCCAAGCAGCCAACTCTTTTTCAGAGTCTCTTACTCCAATGACTCCTCCAGGGAAAGGTTAAAAGGCCAGGCAAATTGGGCGTCATACTCCCTTCTCTTCCCCTCCTCCAAAAAAACAACAATGTCTGGAATAGTCTTGATTATCAATTAGATGCAATATTTGCTGATCCTAACCAGCAACAACCCCATCTTTTTTAAAATTATAAGTCTTTTGACCGTCAGTAAATGAGTGATTCTGGTTCGCAATTCATTTTGTTTAGTGCTTTTACCTAGTTAACAATGCTGGAGGCATAAATACAGGCTATTCAAGGCTATCTTGGAAAGAAATGTCACTTGTTTGTTCATTCACTGGCTTTTTCATCTGGAATGAAAAGAATACCCATTCATGGGGCACCACGAAGTGCCGTTCCAGATCGTGCATCATCCCAGAGTTGGAAATGCATTGCTGTTGCTGAAACTCCTAGTCTGATAGTACAAATTTAACAAGTAGTTACCGTTGCCATCCAAGTCAGCTCTGGGTAAGCAATAAATAGCAATCTTGTCAGCAATATCCAATGCCAAGAATAATTACTACAAAGTAAATTTTTTTTAACATTGCCAGAAACAAGTAATGAAACTGTAGCTTCGATGTTACAATTGTTTCTGCAGAATAGGTTTAGTTTTGGAACAAACTATAGCCATGAATCCAAGTTCCATGAATCTACGTTTCGCCCAGTGTGTCAGCTGAGATGCAGTCTGGAAGATTTGACATTGACTTTGTTCGACATATGCTGAGCATGTACAGCTATCTTAAGAACAATTTAAGACAACCATGTACTGAAAACCTGTGCACAGCAGATACATTTTAAAGATAACATTGATTACACTCTACCATTGTAAAGTTCAGGATTCTTCTGAAGTGTCAAATCACTGATGCTAACAAATACCAACCTGGAGCTATAATGTCATTGAATGGCAGAGCAGACTCTCACCGAATGGACTTTGTACTCCTGGGTCTTATGGCGTAGTTAATTCACAATGAAATCTTAGAAATTTAAAGCTGAAATCTCTCTGCTTGTAGCAAGACTATTGCTCTCATTGTCTGTCTTAAAGTGTAATCATGTTGTTGGAAGGCTTGTTGCGTAAAATGAATAATTCCAATTTGTTTTGTTTTGGATAGGTCAAACATTCTTGGTCATAAAGGTGAGGTGGCTGAAGAGTTTGGTGTGATAATGAAGAGCTTGTGGTCAGGTCAATATAAATACATCAGTCCAAGAGATTTTAAGGGACGCATAGGCAAAATAAATGACACATTTGCAGGATATGTGCAACAGGATTCCCAGGAATTGCTTCTGTTTCTAATGGATGGACTCCATGAAGATCTTAATAAAGTAAGAGCTGACAGAATGCAGTGACATTGCAATGTGCACAATTTGGAGAATGTGTAGATTCCCTCCTGCCCTTGCTACCCTCCAGTCCCCTCGCTTCCCCCTCACTCCCTCCTTTCTGTGCATCAGTAAGTGACTTTCTGAATTCATGAATGCCGCTCAGGTTGCGGCTGAGTTTTTTTTTTCTTGCCTGGCCAGTGATGCCAACATTCTCTTGACCAAAGTTTTTAAAAAGCTGCTGCCCTAGTGAATGTATTGTAATTGACTGAAGTTTAGTCACATTGGATAAGAATAGTCTGATTCTGATCTTTCTGACAGCGAAACAATGCGAGGGTCATATGAAGATAATTTGTAGATTGTGATATAGCTCTCACTGTCATTCTGGTAAGGGAATCCTGACCTCTACTCCCACATGCCAGATGCTTAGTCATTGCTAGTGAATGGTTGGTTTGTCCATTCTTTGATCAGCTCGCAGTGTGGGATAAATATATATTCCTAATCTGGAACTAACTTTCTCCTTTCTAATTTCTCTCAGGCTGACCGGAAAAGATACAAAGAGGAAAACACAGATAGCTTGGATGACACAAGAGCAGCCGACCTAGCTTGGCAAAAGCATAAACTTCTCAATGAGTCAATTATTGTGGCTTTGTTCCAAGGTCAATTTAAGTCAACCGTGCAGTGTCTGACTTGTCATAAGAGGTCTCGTACATTTGAAGCCTTTATGTATCTATCTTTGCCACTTCCATCATCTAGCAAATGTTCTCTCCAGGTACGATATTTACAAGAGCATTGTAGATTATTTGTTCGTCCCTTTTGTTCAAAATTTTTCAGTCTCATTTTGTGGTTGGGCTGGGGCTATGGGAGGGAGGGATGATGTCTGAGAGATGGAACAGTTATATGGTTATAACCTTATATGGTTTGGCTCATCTTTGGTCCTGTGGTAGTTACATTTCCTGCCATCACATTTTTAAATGTAAATCAAGGAGAGCCATTTTGTTAAATGATTAGATTGGAAAGAGGGTGCCTATGGAAATGAGCTTTGCATAGTCCACCTTCGGGACAGAGGGGGACATTGTAACTGTGACTGAGCTTTATTGTTAACCTCCATGTCTTACTAGTCCCCAATCGCCCTCTCCAAGAGGACAGAAATATAGTGTTTGAGCTTGTTCTAACTTTGCAGTGATTGAAAAGTGTTAATATCCTTGGTGTTGTTTTCTCTCCCCTCCACAGCTAGACCTTAGCTTGGGAGTATCAGGCACAGCTCTGACAGATTAGGTCTGATTGTGACTTTGCCCCTGGCTGATCTTTGTCCTCCTTGTTCAGGAATTAAGAAGCTGAGTTTGTGGCTATCACATTGTGTTGAATTTCTGTGACTGGGCATAATATAAGTTCCTGCTTTTGATTGTCACCCAGCAATCCTTGTTGCATGTGCACATGTGGTAAAATGTGCTCAGTTTGTAATGGAGATAATAGCCTACTGGCACATCTTAACTTAATCATGTAGGGATGTCATTGCTCATGGCTTCCCTACATTACAATGACCCCACAAATAGTAATGAAGTGAATTACCTGTGGTCATATTTACTGATCAAAAGAGTGTTGGCTGGGAACCTGGAAGAGCTCCCTTCTCCTGGTCAGTACCATGGGATTCTTCTCACGTGGCAGACCAGGCCTTAATGGCTCACTTGAAAATCAGGTCCTTCAGGAATGCAGTACTTTTACAGTGGCGTGCTGTAGTGTTAACCTGGAAAATTGGGTCAGAATTTTAAGTGATGAGGGAGAAAATTGTCAAAATGGATTAGCCTTTAATCAAGAGCTTTGCATGAAATATTTCCGGAGCAGTCATAGAGATTTACAGCATGGAAACAAACCCTTCAGTCCAACCCATCCATACTGACCAGATATCCCAACCCAATCTAGTCCCACCTGCCAGCACCCAGCCCATATCCCTCCAAACCCTTCCTATTCACATGCCCATCCAGATGCCTTTTTAATGTTGCAATTGTACCTGCCCCCACCACTTCCTCTGACAGCTCATTCCATACACGTACGACCCTCTGCGTGAAAAAGTTGTCCCTTAGGTCTCTCTTATATCTTTCCCTTCTCACCCTAAACCTATGTCCTCTAGTTCTGGATTCCCGCACCACAGGGAAAAGACTTTGTCTATTTATCCTATCCATGCCCCTCAAAATTTGTACACCTCTATAAGGTCACCACTCAGCCTCTAGGGAAAACAGCCCTAGCCTGTTCAACCTATCCCTATAGCTCAAATCCTCCAACCTTGGCAATGGCCTTGTAAATCTTTTCTGAACCCTTTCAAGTTTCACAACATCTTTCTGATAAGGAGACAAGAATTGCATGCAATATTCCAAAAGTGGCCTAACAGATGTCTTGTACAGCCACAACATGACCTCCCAACTCCTGTACTCTTTTCTCTGACCAATAAAGGAAAGAATACCAAACGCCGCCTTTACTATCCTATCTACCTGCGACACCACTTTCAAGGAGCTATAAACCTACACTCCAAGGTCCCTTTATTCAGCAACACTCCCTCGGCCCTTACCATTAAGTGTATCAGTCCTGCTAAGATTTGCTTTCCCAAAATGCAGCACCAAGCATTTATCTGAATTAAACTCCATCTGCCACTCCTTAGCCCACTGGCCCATCTGATCAAGACCCCTTTGTAATTTGAGGTAACCTTCGCTGTCCACTACACCTCCGATTTTGGTGTCATCTGCTTACTAACTGTACCTCTTATGCTCGCATCCAAATCATTTATATAAATGACGAAAAGTAGACCCAGCACCGATCCTTGTGGTACTCCACTGGTCACAGGCTCCAGTCTGAAAAACAACCCTCCACGACCACTCTCTGTCTTCTACCTTTGAGCCAGTTCTGTATCCTAATGGCTAGTTCTCCCTGTATTCCGTGAGATGTCATTTCTCACTTTGGTTTTGAGACATTTTTATTTACATTCTCTTTCTCTAATGTTCAATGTTAACTAATAATTTAGATTAAATTGACATTTGAATATATTCTGAAAGGATTATGGGTTGTGAGAGTGTGATGGAGAGTTTACCAGTCTGCAGCTGAGAGGATAGCAGAGGTTCATTTATTGCTGTTATTGTTTTAGTTTTAATGTCTGATTGCATTAACATTTTCATCCCTGAGAGAGACAGTGTTGGTAACACAACCTGGTTCTTAAGCAGTTGAAGAGCGACTTTTAACAGAAATCCACAACTTAATTATTATATCCAATGGATTTACTTTTTAATTTTAATAGAAATTAACATTCTCTTTTGAAGGATTGTCTCAAGTTGTTTTCCAAAGAGGAGAAGCTGACTGACAATAACCGATTTCACTGCAGCAATTGCAAAGCGCACAGGGACTCAACAAAGAAGCTAGAGATCTGGAAACTACCCCCAATCCTATTGGTACATCTGAAACGGTGCGTTTCCTTTAATGAGATGACAGTTCTGACCCATAAGAACACAGATCAGCCTGGACATTTTCTTTGCTATTCTATGACAAGGCCAGACTGGGGTTAGTGCAATCAGACTTCTGTGTCACGCTGGGTTGTGGACAACTTAGCCACACTCTGCATGCTCTTGATCACTATCCAGTCTTAGAAATTGAGATATTTTTCCTGAAGAGAGCAAGGTTGCTGGGACTTTGTTACCATCATTGGAGATGAAAACAGGTGCCTGATGGGTGACTGAGGGCAATGGCTAGCTCATGCTTATGGATTGTAATGTGAGGCACAGCCTTCAAGTGGGAGGAAAAAATGTTCGTTTATTTTTTATCTAGACTTAAATCACAAAGCTGTAGGAAGTATGAGAGCTACTCCTTCCTCACTACAATAAGCGCTATGAGCACAGCCAAAGATTGTCAATTTGCTCAGTTTGTCCTGCTTCAGTGTTAACAAGTACTTGTTTTTTTTCCCCCCACAGATTCTCTTATGAAGGGAGATGGAAACAGAAGCTACAGACAAACGTTGACTTTCCATTGGAGAATCTGGACTTATTCAGCTACCTAATTGGCCCTAGGAGCAATGTGAAAAGATACAATTTATTTGCCGTGTCGGTAAATGGCTAAATTCTCATCTCTTTATAACTTATAAATTTCTTGGGTCGTGGTTAAGCAGCTGTAAGGGTTTGTTGTAAATCTAAAACAAAATATTCAATATTTATCAGTTGAGTGCACTGAGATGAGTTTTACCCTCTCCAAGTTAATGTTAATGGTTTTATCTATTTCACATTAAATCCCAGGAAAATGACAATGAGCTGAAAACCTGCTTTTATCCAAAGCAATCTCAAACTGGCTGATTCTATCATTTTCTTTTTAAACACTAACAATTTGTTATAAGAAGTCCCCACTTTGAGTGAAATAATTTTATTTCCTTTGCCCAAATGTTATGTTGGAAAAGCACAGCAGGTCAGGCAGCATCCAAGGAGCAGGAGAATCGACGTTTCGGGAGGGTTCCTAGGTGGAAGATGAGGCGCTCTTCCTCCATCTTCCGCCTACGAACCCTCCAACCACAAGGGATGAACTCAGATTTCTCCAGTTTCCTCCTTTCCCCTCCCCTCACCTTGTCTCAGTCCCAACCCTCAAACTCAGCACCACCTTTCTAACCTGCAATCTTCTTCCTGACTTCTCCGCCCCCACCCCACTCCGGCCTATCACCCTCTCATTAACCTCCTTCCACCTATCACATTCCCAACGCCCCTCCCCCAAGTCCCCCCTCCTACCTTTTATCTTAGCCTGCTTGGCACACTTTCCTCATGCCCGAAACGTCGATTCTCCTGCTCCTTGGATGCTGCCTGACCTGCTGCGCTTTTCCAGCAACACCTTTTCAGCTCTGATCTCCAGCATCTGCAGTCCTCACTTTCTCCCAAATGTTATGTGCGCATTGACCTTTGTTAACCAATTTTTCTTCCAGATGTTGATTAGCTAATTATAAGGCACCATGGCTCAGTGGTTAGCACTGTTGTCTCTTAGCACCAGAGTCCCAGGTTCAATTTCAGCCTCGGGTGACTGTCTGTGTGGAGTTTGCACTTTCTTCCCATGTCTGCGTGGGTTTCCTTTGGGTGCTCAAGTTTCCTTCCTCAGTCCAAAGATGTGCAAGTCAGGTGAATTGGCTGTGCTAAATTGCCTGTAGTGTTAGGTGCCTTAATCAGAGGGAAATGGGTCTGGGTGGGTTACTCTTCGGAGGGTCGGTGTGGTCTTGTTTGGCCAAAGGGCCTGTTTCCATTCTGTAGGGAATCTAATCTAATCATTCTTTAGTTCATTCGCAAGGTGGGCACTGCAGGTAAGGCTGGTGTTCTGGTGAATGGCTGCAGCTTAATGATGCCCTGGTAAATCCAGCTGGCTCAGTCATCTCATTTTAAAGAACAAATTAGTTATGCAGGAGTTATATTGGTCAAGGGTTGACATCACAAGGAACAGACTGGTTAAGGGGCTTGAATGGGGCAGAATTTGTAAGGACCATTCAGGAGGGATTCTTGGCATAAAATATAAACAGTCCAACCAGGGAAGGATCTGGTTTTGGGAATGAATCCTGCCAGGTGAGTGGAGTTTGTGGGGGAGCATTTCAAAAGAAATGACCACAATTGAGAGTTTTAAAATATTCATGGATAGGGATAACAGCAGTCCGTAGGTGAAGGTATTAAATTGGGGGAAGGCAAACTACAACAAATGAGGCTGGAACTGGAGAATTTGAGGTGGCTGTTTGAGGGTAAGTCCACATTGGGCACGTGGGAGTGTTTCAAACAGCAGTTGATGGAAGTTCAGGAGTGGCATGTTCCTGTGAGAATGAAGGATAGGTCTGGCAAGGTATGTGAACCTTGGATGATCCAGGGATGTTATTGATCTTGGTCAGAAAGAAAAAGGAAATGTACATTAACGTCTAGAACGATGGGAACTGATGAAGTCCTTGAAGTATATAAGGAAAGTAGGAAAGAACTTAAACAAGAAATTAAAAGGGCTAAAAGGAGTTATGAAAAGATGTTTGAAAACGGGATTGAGGAGAATCCCAAGACTTTGTATAAATATAAAAAGCAAGAGGGTAGCCAGGGAAAGGACTGGCCCTGTCAGGGACAAAGGAGGGAATCTATGTATGAAGCCAAAGGACGTAGGTGAGGTCCTTAATGAATACTTTGTGTCAGTATTCACCAAAGAGAAGGAATTGGTGGAGGATGATCTCACTGAAGAGAAGATTGAGTTTCTAAGCCAAGTTGCTCTTAAAAAGGAAGAGATGTTATGCATCTTAAAGTATTAAGGTTGATGCGTCACCACATCATGATGACATCTATCCCAGAATATTGAGGGAGGCAAGAGAACAAATTACTGTATCATTGACAGACATTTTTATATCCCTTTGACCAGATGTGAGGTCCCCAGGGGACTGAAGAATAGGCATTGTTGTCCCACTATTTAAGAAGGGTAGCAGGGATAATCCTGGAAGTTACAGACCTGAGTCTCGTGTCAGTGCTAGGGAAATTATTGGGAAAGATTCTCAGGGACAGGATCTGTATACATTTAGAAGCAAATGGACTTACTAGTGATGGACAGCATGGTTTTGTGCAGGGGAGATCATTCTTCTAACTTGATCGGGTTTTTTGAGGGGATGACTGACTAAGGTGAATGAGGGAAAAGCAATTGATGTTGTCTACGTGGATTTCAATCAAGCGTTTGCCAAGGTCCATCATGGCAGACTGGTACAAAAGGTGAAATCACGTGGTATCTGGGTGAGCTGGCAAGATGGGTATACAACTGGCTTAGTCATAGACAGGGTAGCAACGGATGGATATTTTTTCAGACTAGTGGTGATCCATAAGGTGTTTGTGGTCTACATAAATGATTGGAGGAAAACATAGCTGGTATAGTAAATTTGTGGATGATACAAAGCTTGGAGTTGAGTAGTGAAGAGGATTGTCAAAGGATACAGCAGGATAAATCAGTTGGAACTATAGGCAGGAAAATGGCAGATGGAGTTTAATCTGGGCAGAGGTGAGTGGCAATTATATAATGAATGGCAAAACCCATAGGAGTATTGATATACATAGGATCTGGGTGTGCAGGTCCACAGATCACTGAAGGTGGCAATGCAGGTAGATAAGGTGTTTTTTTTTAAAAAAAAGCTTATGGCATGTTAGCCTTCATTGGAAGAGGCATTGAGTATAAAGACAGACAAGATATGCTGTAGCTTTATAGAAATTCCGTTATGCCACACTTGGATTATTGCATGCGGGTCTGGTCACCACGCTACCAGAGGGATGTGGATGCTTTGGAGAGGGTGCAGAAAAGGTTTACCACAATGTTGCCTCGTATGGGAGATTTTAGCTGTGATGGAAGGTTGGATAGATTTGGGTTTGTATTCACTGGAACGCATAAAGTTAAGAGGCGACTAATAGAAGTTTATAAGATTGTGAATGGCATGGATAGAGTAGAAAGTATGAGGCTTTTTTTTCCAGGCTGGAGGAGTCAATTACTATGGGACACAGCTTCAAGGTGCGAGGGGGGTGGTTAAAAGAAATATGCGAGGCCATTTTTTCCCCACAAAAGGATGATGAGTGTGTGGAACACGTTACTATCCTCCACCACATCTGGCAACGTTGTTGAATAGCAACATTCGAGAAGCACCTGGATGAAATACGTGAATAGGAAGGGAATATAGAGGGATATGGATCCTGTAAGTGAAGACAGTTTTAGTCACGGGTTTTCTCTAAAGGGCAACAGTTCTTTTTTTTATTGATAAATTAACAGCTATTTCCTTCCTATGACTGATAACTTTCAGATTTATTTTGGTAACCAACCTCTGATTCGCAATCTATTGTAATGGAACTTGAAAACATGTGCCTAGAGTTAATCATGGCCTCAATACTGTCTTACTCATCTGCTGTCTGATCTTAGTGAAAACAAAGTGCGGACAATTAGATGTAGTTACCACACTGAAGTCTGTAATACACAGGGTTTATTGTGCCTTTCTGAAAAGAGAAATATTGTTGCATTAGCAAGATTTCATGAAAGCCTGAAAGTGGCCAACTATGCCTTCATAAAGTAGTTGATATTAACCACTAGGTTTATTTTTGAATTTGTATAGAACCATTATGGAGGACTAGATGGAGGACACTATACAGCTTACTGCAAGAATGCTGTGAAACAGCGCTGGTTCAAGTTTGATGATCAGGATGTTTCAGAGATATCTCCTTCTTCAGTGAGATCACCAGCAGCCTACATTCTCTTCTATAGCTCCCTGGAGTTGCGTGTGGTTGATTTGGCAACATAACCGGGATCAGCGAATTACCAAAGTGACACTCCATACGATTGCACCAATATTAAATAATGTTGGACATATGACCAGGAAAATTCACAGCATGTCCAGCTATTTTAAAAAAGACTTGCTGTCTTGCAACACTAGCTTTCCAGATGGACCTGCCCTTTGTACTTTACCAGAAAATGATTTTTAGTCATGCAACATTTAACTACCTATTTAGAATGATGATAATGTCACATATCCTGTTTACTATGATTTTGTAATTACAATGACTTGAAGAGTCAGAACATATTGCCCTTCAAGATCTTTGCTACTCCATGAGGCAAAAATTAGTCTAATTCTCTTAAACACTTTGTTCCTGTTAAAATGGCCTTTCTCTACTATATTTTAACCTTTCTGTACTGTGAGAACCTGGAGTATTCTGAATAGGTGAGAATGTATCTGTACATAATGATTGCAGACTTGTACAAAATGTATGTGTATATAATATATAAATAGTTTTAAAAATAATAGTCCTATTATTTGAGATCAAGTTGTTTAAATGAAGATAGAGCAGATTGATCTCAAGTTATACTGCAAATCAATTATTTTCAGACTTTTGGAAAAGATGTGAAATGTATCAAATATACTTTCCTTTAACAGTTCAGATCTGAACAGCATGTCATTAATGGGTGACCCTGTATCATTGCTGGTTTTGGGTTTCTACATGCAGTTACTGCATAACTGCTCAACTAATTTGATCAATTATTCATTTGCTGTTTGCAATGCCTTTGGCGCATGTATGAAGAAATTTGATAACTCATTTCTATCCTATTTTTGCTTGTCTTTTATGGCACTCCAAGACTGTTGAAGTTCTTGTGTTCTTCAGTTTAGAGGAGCAGAAAAAAAATGAAAACTGCTAATGAAATGTTGGTCTTTTATATCACTGGAATTAGAGTACAGTGTACAGAGCTCTGGTTAAACCCAAGCTGAAGTACTGCACTTTGGGAAGAATACTTTGGATTTGGAGGGAAATCGATGCAGATTTACCAAAATATAGTCATATTGAAGATTACACAGAATAGGTTGGTATTCCGTAGAATATAGAAGCTTAATGGCTGATCTAGGTGAGATGTTCTAAGTTGTTAAGGGATTGATTTTGTAAGTGGCAATGATCATTTTCTCTCAGAATACAGAATAAAGTGACATATAATAGTTTTGTCCCACTTTTAAGCTTCATGTTTTCAAGAAGTGCTTTTGCACTCAAAGGATACTGGAACTTGTGATTAGGATCTATTTTTAAAAACATGCCCAACATTGTAAAGTTGAGATTGGTACATGGCCTTAAGCATTACAAAACTACAGCAGGTGCATGGAACTAAAGTATGGTGAAACTGTCACCAGATTGAATGATGGAACAATCAGGGGTGGAAAGTTCTCCTCTGGTTTCTTGGATCAATCCTGCTCGATTCCCCTATTCTCCAGTCTTTGCTTTAAATCACAATAGCTGAAAGCAGAAATTGAGGTGCGAGATTTCACTCAAAGCATACTTTTTGGTTTTTGGACATCACTGAGAAAGGCCAGACTGTGTGTTGCTTCTAACAGTATATATTAGTACTATCTGTGTGATCTTGCAGTACTTATCTCTGTCCTAAACTGTTCTAGACCAATTCTTCTCAGACTTTCTCTCACCAAAGCCACTGCTACATCACAGCATACCTCAGAGAGGCACATGTGCATTTACCTTCAAACCTGCTTCTATAAAAAGGGTTTTTATTGGATTCTTCCCAAATTGCCATCAAAAATTTCATGATGGTAACTTGCAACTGAAATTAGTTGCTGTTTGGAATTTCCAGTGAGCTTAATGACTTTTCTTACATGTATGTTAATTTCCTTTTACAACCACTTCACCATAAAATGAAATCTAAAATCAGTTTCAATTAACCTGACCAGTCAGTTCCCAAACCAAATTTATAGGTCCTCCTTCATGGATATCTGTTTAGAAATATTGTAGAAGTAATCAGATGTGTGGCTTTGAGAAAATAATCACTTTGTTTTTTTGGTAAAATTTGGAAAATACCACATTACGTTAGTTTCATTGAGATGGTCTTTAAACAGTCCCTTTTCCCCAGGGCTAAATGCAGCATTCCTATACTAATATTACTGGGGAAGATCTGCTGTCTCAGTTAAAGTCTGAAATATTTTGATAATTTGTACTGCAATAAATCTGGCCAGTGTTCCTGCAAAGTTCTGTGGTTATGCACCTTGTCCCATGATAAATATCACATCCGTGTGGATGCAAAATGGATCCACACGGGGGAAGGAAACTGGCTAAGCAACCTAAGTTTCTAAGGAGAAAATTACTTAAGATCAGATCTAAATTTTATTTCACTGCTCCTACTGTTTTCTGTTGATACTGAACCAGTCTTGCATGAGAAACTGTGGCCCTGTGTGATTAACAATGGAGAAATTAAAATATTTCATATACTTTTTAAAAACACTCTGGGATTGTAGATTTTCATTTCCATAGAGGGGTTAAGCAGAATTTACTTTTTAATGTTTTTAAAATTATTTTCATCTGCAGTTTGTATGGTAACATGCACAGTCATATGACTGACTTATAGGACAAACCTTCCTATCTATTGCACATTTTTATTTTTATTTGGAATGCAGTTACACTGTGACAGTAATGTTTAACTTTAGGATTTTTTTAACCTGACTTGTATATTGACTTGTCATTAATTTGGTGATCATTATTTTCATACTGCTGTATTATTTCACATTTCTCAATATTAAACACTCATTTGTTCTTTTGTTATTTTTTATCCCTCTTTGCCAATCATCTTGCTGTTGTACTCCAGCTACAACTGGCAGTTGGGTTTTAAATGAAGTTGCACATGATTTATACACTTAAATTGTGTGGGTTGTTAGTCAATGGGTAGGTAGAGCTTGATACAGTGTGCATTTACAGGTGGCAATTATCTTAAGTTTTTTAATTTCATTTGTGGATTGTACTGCACTGGAGGAAGGCTGAGGAGCTGGCTGACATTGGACTGCAGGCTTGTGAGTGTTCTTTAAGCCATTTAGCCAAGTTGGTGTGTGTTGAGCTGTAGTTTTCCCCTTCCCAGTAGATGGGTTGGTTGTGTTAAATAAAGCTCCAAGCTATCTTGCATTTGTCTCTTTTGTCCCCCCTCCTACTGTTTGATGTTGCCCACTACAAGCTTTCAGATTGACAAGTGCTGTCAAAGAAACCTTGGAACATTGCAAATGATTTATGCTGCAGATATGTTGTGCCTGTAGTGAAGAGTGTTGCATTTCAAGGTGGTGGATGGGGTGAAGACTACTTTGAACTGTATGGTGAGGAAATGCAGTAGTCATTCTTTAAAGTGGAGAATGTTTCTTTCTCCTGAGCTTGCCTTTTTGTACACTAGGCATGTAATTGCAGTTGCATTGTTACTGTGGTTGGTCACTGGTATAACCTCCAGGGTATTGCTAGTGAGGATTTTCAGCCAAAACATAAATGCTGTGTAGCTGGGCTCTAGCTGCACTCCCCAGAGAAACTGCCCCTCACTTTTCCAAAACAGTCTATTCCTGAGAGATGTAGCCCAGAACTTTCCTGACGATGAAGAGCTTGTGCCCAAAAATGTTGATTCTTGTCCTCAGATGCTGCCTGACTTGCTGTGCTTTTCCAGTGCCACACTCTAACTCCGATTTCCAGCATCTTCAGACTTCTCTTTCTCCTATTTCTTCTGTCAGGTAGTCACTCATTCCCTTTCTGCACTTCCTTCAGCTGGAGTGTGATCAAATATAAAAACATGCTGTCCATATAAACACTCAGCTCATGGATTCACTTCTGCTGAAATCTGGTGCTCAAACTGGTCAAACCAGTGGTAATTTTGCAGGATATGGTGAACTAGGTGGCCAGGAGTATCTGAGATTGCCACTTGGTTGTGTAACACAGGCTGAACGCCATGCCTGCCTTCTACTTAAAGCTTTTACCCTAAATTTAAACCAAGTAGAAAATTAGTTTCACTTTTAATAAATAAACTGGAACTCTAATCTCAATGCAGCTTTAAAAGAAGAAAAAAAAAACTTACCTACTACCTGCTATGTGACAGTTGGCTTTGCAGAGGTAAATCAAGCTGCTTTGCACCTTGTGTTTATATCCCACCCCAATGCTGCTTAATAGCAAATACTGTACATTTGATCACACACTGTTCCAAAAGACTTACGGCAGAGGTGAATACCTTTACTCCATGGGCTAGAATCCATTTAGACAACAACAGATAAAATAAAGTTGTGCTGTTAAGAATTAATTACATAATTTATATATTGTGCTGCCCTCATGGGCAAGTACAGAATGAAAACTGGACTATAGGGAAACAGTTTATTGTTGTAGTCTGTCTGAGATAGTATTACTGCGGCCACTGAAAATTGACACAATTATAGAAAAGAACGTAAGCTGCTGGTGACTGGATCTTCTGCTCAGAAATGCTGGTCACTTTTGCATCATTGAATTCATGCCAGTTCTGTGTAACTGGATTCTTGCAGTAGGCAGTGTAGTGACCACTGTCTAAAGTGCCTGTGTGATTCTGTTGAAAGAAAAAGTCAATGGAAATTCACCTGAACTGCATCCAAATATCAGTCTTTGGTCAAGGCCTCACTGATGAACATTTCTAAAATAAACTTCTAGATAATATCTTTTGGGACACTTGTGAGCCAAATTAATAAAAACCAAAAGGTGTAACACCTGTCCATTTACCTCTTCAGTATCCAAGGGTCCAAATATATAGAGCATTAGAGGTCCTTTGGCCCTCGACATTGCACCGACCTGTGGAAATAATCTTATACCCATCTAACCTACACTTCCATTATCATCTATATGTACATCCAATGCCCTTAATGTCAGGAAGACTACTCTGTCGTAGTAGGGGTGTGGAATGAGCTGCCTGCAACAGTAGTAAAGAAACTACCCCTGATATCTGTCCTAAATCTATCATCCCTCAATTTAAAGTTATGTCCACTCATGTTAGCCATCACCATCTGCAGAAAAAAAGGTTCTCACTATTCACCCTATCTAACCCTCTGATTATCTTATACATCTCAAGTCACCTCTCAACCTTCTCTCCAACAAAAATAGCCTTAGTTCCCTCACCTTTTTTCTTGTAAGGCTTTCTTTCCATACCAGACAACATCCTAGTAAATCTTCTCTGAACCCTTTCCAAAGCGTCCACATCCTTCCTATAATCTGGTGACCAGGACTGCATACAATACTCCAGGTGTGGCCTTACCTGTGTCTAGTAAGCTGAAACATGACCTCATGGCTATGAAACTCAATTTCCCTACCAATAAACACCAACACACCATATGCCCTCTTAACAACCTTATCAATCTGGGTGGCAACTTTCAGGGATTTACACACCTGGACACAGATCTCTATTCATCTACACTGCCATGAATCTTACTATTAGCCCAGTATTCTTCATTCCTGTTACTTTTTCCAAAGTGAACTACCTCTCACTTTTCTGCATTAAACTGCATTTGCTACTTCTCAGCCCAACTCTGTACTTTATCTATGTCCCTCTGTAACCCACAACATCCTTTGGCACTATCCACAACTCTGTCTATCTTCATGTCATCCACAAATTTACAAACCCATCCTTCTATGCCCACAGCCAGATCATTTATAAAAATTACAGACAGCAGTGGCCCCAAAACAGATCTTCCCGGCAAACCACTGGTAACTGAGTTCCAGGATGAACATTTCCCATCAACCATCACCCTGTCTTCTTTCAGCTAGCCAATTTCTGATCCAAATTACTAAATCACCTTCAATCCCCAACCGTGTGGAACCTTATCAAAAAAGGTGTTACTGAAGTCCATATACACCATACCAATCACTTTACCTTCATCCACCTGTTCTGACACCTTCTCGAAAAACTCAAGGTTAGTGAGGCACGACCTACCCTTCACAAAGTCATGTTGAATATCCCTAATTAAATTATTCCTTTCCAGATGATTATAAATTCTATCATCTTTTCCAACACCTTACCACAACTGAAGTAAGGCTCATTGGCCTATAATTACCAGGGTTGGCCTGACTCCCCTTCAAGGCAACGACATTTGCTATCCTCCAGTCTTCTGCCACTACTCCTGTCAACAATTATAACAAAGATTGAAGCCAAATGCTCTGCAATCTCCTCCCTGGCTTCCCAAAGAATCAGAGAATAAATCCTATCCAGCCCAGGGGTCTTATCTAGTTTCAGATCTTGCAAAGGTGGAGCAGCATTTTTCCTGCATTTCTCACAAATCTAGTCTACTACATTCGTTGCTCACAATGTGAGCTCTTCTACATTGGGGAAATAAAGCATGGACTTGGTAACTGCTTCATAGAACATCTAATGTTCTGCCTGCAAAGAAGTTGCCTGCCACTTTAACACACTACCCTGCTCAGTCCTCGCTCAACATCTTTCTTGGGTTTACTGCAGTGGTCCAGCAAAGCTCAGTGCAAGCTGGGAGAACAACATCTAATTTTCCATGGGGGGACCCTGCAGCCCTCAGGTCAATATAGAGTTTGATAATTCTAAGGCTTGAATTCTCCCATGTCCTAGCTCCCTCCTATCCCACACATCACACAGTAGCTAGCAATAGGTAGTGTAGCATAATGGAAGACTAACAAGTCTCCATTAACAGCTACTTACCCTCCCAGCCAGATCATTATTGACTCCTTTGTCCAACAGTTCTCTCTTTGGGCTTTATACCTACTTACCCTTTACTCCTTACCCCCTATCTTCCGCACATAAACTGGCATTTACCCAGCTACCATCAGTCCTGAGAAAGGGTCATTGGACCCAAAACATTAAAATCGGATTTCTCTTCACAGATGCTGCTGGACCTGCTCAGCTTTTCCAGCAACTTTTGTTTTTGTAAGCCAAATTAATATCTGTTTAAAAGTTTAGTCTTAGCAAGTTTTGAGAAGATTTGTAGCTCAGTTTGAGATTCTGGATGTAGGTTTGCTCACTAAATGAACACAAACCGCCAATTTCTCAGCAACAAACCCAAACGCGCAGATAAAACACGTCCAGAAACTCTAGCCACTCTCCCCTACATCAAAGACATCTCGGAAATGACTGCCAGACTACTCAGACCCCTTGGCATCATGGTAGCCCACAAACCCACCAGCACACTAGAACAGCAACTAATGAACTTGAAAAGAACCTATACAGACAACAAGCAAAACTAATGTTACTTACAAAATACCGTGCAAGGATTGTAACAAACACTACATTGGACGAAGAGTCAGAAAACTAGCCACTAGGATACATGAACACCAACTAGCTACAAAGCGACATGACCCTCTCTCACTACTATCATTACATACAGAAGAGGAAAGACACCACTTCAACTGGGACATCACATCCACCTTAGGACAAGCCAAACAGAGACACGCATGAGAATTCCTAGAAGCGTGGCACTCCAACCGGTTAGACCTCATGTACCACCCCCTGAGAAAAAAGAACAGTAAATGACATCACCAACCCAAAAAAACCCAAACATATAAATAGAAAGCAGGAATCATGTATACTGCTTTGCCTGAGACCCACTGAAGCAGTTACCTAGTAGGGTGATGAAACATCTGTAAATGAACCTCCCAGCTCAGTGAGCAAAACTACATCCTAAAAAAGTTTAGCTTCCGTGTCTTTTTTTCCTGCCTCAGGCAAAAATGGTACACACTCCCAGCATCAAATGCTGCTTGTTTCTTCATTCCTAGAGAAATGTATCCAGACAGCATTTCCCTGCTCACCCACAGGGATTACTGTCTCACTTAGCACAATGCATAGTGGTTTGCTAAAAGCTTTTAATAAACTATGTCATACAATCAAAACTGACAAAAAAAAGGTTTGTTTTCAGAAGCAATTACAATGCCTCTTCCAAAACAAGTTGCCCTTTTCTACTCATCTACTTACACCACAACACTTCCCTACTTTTATGATGTTATGGCGGAACTGCATTATGGTGCCCAGCCCCTGAAGGCAATGTAGACCCAAATCCTAGTGCACCCTTCCTCTGGGTGATCTGGGTGACTTCTACTGTTCCAGAACAACCCTCCAAAACAACACTTAAACTTTTGTTAAAATGGTCACATAAAAGCCAGTTTTAAACAGTTTGTAATTTGTATTTACAGTAAACACTTTTAGAAATTGAGCAGTTTTTAAATAATGTTTGTAAAACATGAGCATCTTGCTCTGGCAATATTTGAGCACGTAATGAGAGATTTGATGTTTTTATTGACCTGATGTGGCCTCTGTCTTGGTAGAAATAGCAATATTCCTGAAATAGTCAAATTGGATTGGCAAGGACAAGTGAGGTCTAATTGTCAGAAATAGATCAATTAAAGTTACTTACCACAACAGCATAAAGATGGTACTTCAGCTGCTGCATTGATGGATTGGTTGTATATTGGGACAGATCGAGATCTTCAAGTGGAAAGGTCACAGTACTGGTCAGTTTCCTATTGCCATGATCATTAGATTCAAAGCTAGTAAAAGATAGGAAATTCTGGATGATTATGACCAACTAACTTCATATTACAAACAGATCCACAACAGGCAAGCAATTTGTTAGAAATAGACCAGAGAAAGGCAAAGAATTCCTTTCCAGGTAGGAAAGGCCAATAGGAAAAAACATGTGGTGAATATCATGTCATCAGCAAATTAGTTGGTTGATGTTTTCATAAGTTGAGAATGTGTTGCTGGAAAAGCACAGCAGGTCAAGCAGCATCCGAGCAGGAGAATCGATGTTTTGGACAAAAGCCCTTCATCAGCAATGAGGCTTATAGGCCAGGGCAGGGGGGCTGAAAGTTAAATGGGAGGGGGGTGGGGAGAGGTAGCTGGGAATGTGATCGGTAGATGAAGGTGTGGGAGAAGATGACATATCAGAGAGGAAGGTGGAATGGATAGATGGGAGGCACCAACTGGGCACTGACCTCCTCACGTGTCCAACACCTTTCCCATCTACAGTATCCACTCCACCCTCCTCTCCGAGCCATCACCTTCTGCTCCACCTTCATCTACCTATCGCAATCCCAGCTACCTTCTCTCCTCCCCTCTCCCCTCCCCCCCCGCCCCCAAACCCACCCCATCCCCCTCATTTATCTCTCAACACCCCCAGCCCACAAGCCTCATTCCTGATGAAGGGCTTTTGCCCGAAACGTCGATTTTCCTGCTCCTCAGATGCTGCCTGACCTGTGCTTTTCCAGCACTACACTCAACTCTGATCTCCAGTATCTCCAGTCCTCACCTTTCTCCTCCCTGATGTTTTCATAACTTTACCCATAGACAGGGAATAACAAAATAGGATGATTAGTTTGATAGATACTGCCATTCTGTACAGTTGTGCAGATTTCACTGTACCTCCACCCACCCCACACAACCCCGACACTTCAGTTGGGTAAACCTTGTAAGAAGGACTATCAAGAAACTATTGAACTGTATAACCATCACAATCCTAACTGTTACATGGCAGCTCCTGTAAACCTCAGTTCCAAAGATAATCTAAATGAAGAACAAACTAATTATTTTGCATTTCAGCAGTCAGTTTTTCAGGGTCAAGGTCCCCCTCCCAATCAAGACTGACATCAGCTTCTATTCCACTGCACACAGCCAACATTGTAATTTCCCTGAAACAAAGCTGACAGCTGGGGGGAGAGAGAGAGAGAGCAGGCAGGCCGCTCCAGGACTGCAATCCCCGTGTTCATGGCTCCAGGCAGCAGCTCACCATCAACTCAAGCTGGCTCGGAATAATTGTTAAAAATCCAATTTCCTCTAAACAGAACAAAAAAATTCCCTTTATCCAGAAGTATTCAGCCTTTCATTCCTCCTGGTATAGCCAAATGTAATTAATAATTCAGGTTACTTAAACAATATAAATACTGCACTCAAAACACTCCAAGAACCTATTGGGCATAAAAAAGTTAAAATCAAACTGACACTGTAGGAAGGAGTTTATTTTCCTCCGAAGGGTCATAGAGTTAAATAGTGTTTACAGCTCTGAAAGAGATCCCTCACCTGGTCATCCAGCAGCAGTTTATTCTAATCCCATTTTCCAGCACTTTGCCTAAAAGCCTTGTAGGCAGTGGTCTTTCAGGTGTTCATCTAAACAGTTCTTCAATGTCTTGAGCTTCCCGCTTCTATCACCCTTTCAGGCAGTGAGTTTCAGATACTCACCACCCTCTAGGTTAAAATATTTTCCCTCAAATCACCGGTAAACCTCCTGCTCCTTAGCTTCAAACTGCACTCTGATTAATTACCCCTCTGCTCAGGGACAGGTTTCTCCCTATCTGCATATGACCCTCTGAACTTTGTGCACCTCAAATCAGAACACCTCCCCCCCACCCCCAACAACATCCCCAACCGCAGCCTTCTGCTTTAAGGAACTCAACACCAGCTTCTCTAGTTCCACCTCTTCACATCAGAATTGCTCCAGTCCAGGCAACATCCTGGTAAACCTCCTCTGTACCCTCTCTACTGTAATCACATCCTTTCTAGAAGGTGATGACCAGAACTGCACACAGCATTCAGTTGTGGCCTAATTAGTGTTATATAGAGCTCCGTCACAACCTCCCTGCTCTTGTATTCATGCCTCGAGTAATAAAAGCAAGCATCCCATTTGCTTTCTTAACCACCTTATCTAGTTTGCTGCTGCCTTAAAGGATTATGGACACACACCAATGTCCCTGTGATCCTTTGTACCTCCTAAGGTTCTACCATTCAATGTGTATCCCTTTGTTAGTTATGTTGGTCCTCCCAAAATGACCTTGCTGGTCAGTCTGATGATCACAGAGAATGAACATTACTCACCGTTTCAGGTGTATTATAATTATATCTGGGGCTTTCAGCAGTTGGATACTTTCTGCCTGGTCCTGCTTCCTTCCACAAAAGGAACAAAAAGGTTGATCCCTGGAGCTCAGCACCTCTTCTTTAAAGAACAATCTGAGACAATCCTAAGAAACAGCAGCTATGTTTTAGAGTAGAAGCTTTTTTGAAGAAACCAAAAAGTTTGAAAATTAAGCAGTAGGAAAACCCATCGTGCAGATTATAATTCCTTAGGTACAGTTACCAACCACCAAATAAAGCAAGCACCGATCACTGGAGGAGAGGTCAGGAGCATATTTACAAAGTGGCAGCTGGGAGATTGCCTTTTTACCCAGGAGCAGCCGCAGGTTGTCAGGAGAACCCTATGGAAATGAAACATTGGGGTTCTTTTTCCTGCAAACCCTTGTACTGTGCCCAGGCAATTACTTTAACTTTGCTGTTAGGAAATCTTCTAGGAATGCTAAAAATCAACAATATATTGGATGAGTGTGGATTAATGATCCAGCACAGCTTTATAAAGGCATATCATGTTTAATTAGCTTTAATGAGCTTTTGTTGATGAGACAACAGAGAGCACTGATATAAGTGCGGGTCATATGGAGGATATGAACATATTTACTTCCAAAAGACATTTGATAAAGATTTCTCAGCAAGTAAGGAAAACAGTGAGAACATGGATTTATAAGTTGGCTGAAAGACAGCAAACAAAGGAGTGATGAACAGCTTTTCAGACTGAAGCAAAATTTATAATTAGTTTCCCCAACAGTGAGATTGGATCAAGAGAATTTGCAGAGGACACAAAAAAAATGACGCAGGGCCGGTCCAATTAGTAGATAGACAATAGGTGCAGGAGTAGGCCATTCGGCCCTTAGATACAAGACAGATGCAAATTTAATGAAAAGAAATATGAAATGGTACAATGAAACTGGACAGACCACATGGCATTGACCGAGGCAATGGGAAGAAACACCTCAAATAGCCCTGTCGATCCTGCAAATCCTGCCTCACTAACATCTAGGGGCTAGTGCCAACACTGGGAGAGCTGTCTCTCAGACTGGTCAAACAACAGCCTGACATATTCATAGTCTGTAAGGTATGATTCCATGAGTATATCCCAGACCCTTCCATCATCATTCCTGGACATGTCCTGTTCCACTCCACCAACAGGACAGACCCAGAGGTGGTAGCACATTGGGATACAATTGGGAGGGAGTCTTCAATATTGACCCTGGACCACATGAAATTTCATGGCTTCAAGTTAAACATAGGAAAGGGAATCTCCTGCTGGTTACCATGTACCATGCTTCCTCAGCTGATGAATTAGTAATTCAAAATGTTGAATATCACTTGAAGGAAGCACCGGAGGATGGGGAATCGATAATGCCCACCACTGAAAATGTCTCAGCAGCAGCACTACCGATTGAGCTGGTCGGATCCCAAAAGGACATATCTGCTGGACTGGGTCTGTGCTATGTGGCAAGGGATCCAATAGAAAGAAATGACTACTAGACCTTATTTACGACAATCTAACAATCACAGATGCATCATTGTACTATTGCAGAGATGAAGTCACATCTTCACAATGAACAAACATACTGCCCTATTCAAAACTAAACATTGAGTCACTGTGGACTACCAGGAGCAACAAAATTCTCCTCTCTCTCTCTCTTCCCCCCCCCCCCCAC
The DNA here is from genome assembly GCF_047496795.1 of Chiloscyllium punctatum. Taxonomy (NCBI): domain Eukaryota; kingdom Metazoa; phylum Chordata; class Chondrichthyes; order Orectolobiformes; family Hemiscylliidae; genus Chiloscyllium; species Chiloscyllium punctatum. Next base: position 61,568,374 of record NC_092786.1, read on the forward strand.
AATCTGTAACTGATACCCAGCTTATCCCTGCTCTACCATCACCACCCCAGGAGCATGTGATAAACAGAGCTAAGCAATTCCACAACTAAGGGATCAGATCTAAGCTCCTGCAGTCCTGCCACACCCAGTCGTGAATGGTGGTGGATAATTAAACAACTCATTGGAGGAGGACGCTCCACAAAAGAAAACTTACCAAGGATGTTGGAGAAGTCCAGTACGTTAGTTGGAAAGCCAAAAATGGCAAGTAGATGATCCATCTCAGCCTTCTTTGGGGGTCCACAACAGTCTCTAGTCAATCCAATTCAGTGCATGTGATATCAATAAATGGTTGAAGACACTGAGTACTGCAAATGCTGCAGGCTTCAGTAACATTCTGGCAATAATACTGAAGACAAGTGCTCCAGAATTTGTTGCTCTCCTCACCTGGGTAAGTCCTGTACACAAAGAGCAGGACATTCCAACCCGGCCAATTACTGCCCCATCAGTCCACTCTCCATCATCAGTAAAGTGATGGAAGGGGTCATCAACCATGCTATCCAGCAGCACCTGCTCAGCAATAACCTGCTCAATGACACCCAGTTTGGACTCCCCCAGAGTCACTCAGCTCCTGATCTCATTAACAGCCTTGGGTCAATCACGGACAAAAGAGCTGAACTCCAGAGGGAAGCGGGGAGTGTGACAGCATTTGACATCCAGGAGACCTAGCAAAACTGGAATCAATGGTTATCAGGGGGTAAACTCTCTGGTGGTTGGAGTCATACCTGACATTCAGGAAGATGGTCGTGATTGTTGCATGTCAGTCATCTCAGTGCCAGGACATCTCTGCAGGAGTTCCTCAGGGTAGTGTCCTAGACTTAGCCGTCTTCAACTGTTTCATCAACAAGGAGAAAGTGATGACTGCAGAAGCTGGAGATCAGAGTCAAGAGGATGTTGCTGGAAAAGCACAGCAGGTCAGGCAGCATCCGAGGAGCAGGAGAATTGATATTTCCGGCAATAGCCCTTCATCCGAGTGAGCTTCATTCCTAATGAAAGGCTTTTGCCCGAAACGTTGATTCTCTGGCTTCTCAGATGCAGCCTGACCTGCTGTGCTTTTCTAGCACCACAGTCTCAACTGCTTCATCAATGAACTTCTCTCCATCATAAACTCAGAAGCGAGGATGTTCGCTGGTGATTGCACAAATGTACAGCACCATTCAACTCCTCAGATACTGAAGCAGTTATGTCCAAATGCAATGAGATCTGGATAATATCCAGGTTTGGGCTGAAAGGAGACAAGGAACATTCACACCACACCAATGCCAGGCTATGACCATCACCAATAAGAGACAAACTAGCTAAAGTCTCCTGACATTCAATGGTGTCACTATCACTGCATACCTCACTATCAACATCCTTGGGGCTACCATTGATGAGAAACTCAACTGGACTGGTTATATAAATGGCTACAACAGCAGGTCAGAAGCTAGTAATACTGCAATGAGTAATTCACCTCCTGCCTCCCCAAAGCCTGCCCACCATCCACAAGACACAAGTCATGAGTCTGATGGATTATTCTCCACTTGCCTGGATGAGTGCAGCTCCAACAACACTCAAAAAGCTGGACACCATCCAGGACAAAGCAGCCCGCTTGATTGGCGCTGCATCTACAAGCTTTCATTCCCTCCACCACCAATGCACAGTAGCAGTGTGTATTATCTATAAGGCCCACTGCAGAAATTCACCAAAGAGCCTCAGACAGCTCATTCCAAACCAAATACCATTTCCATCCAGAAGGACAAGGGCAGCAGAAAAATGGGAACATCACCACCTTCAAGTTCCCCTCCAATCCCCTCACCATCCGGACTTGGAAATAGATCACTGTTCCTTCAGTATCACTTGGTCAAAATCCTGGAATTCTCTCCCTAAGGGCATTGTGGGTCAACCCATAGCAGGTGGACTGCAGCGGTTCAAGAAGGCAGCTCACCGCCACCTTCTCAAGGGGCAACTACAGAGGGACAATAAACATTGGTCCAACCAGCATTACTCTCACTCCCTGAGAGAACTTTTAGAATTGGTGAGTTGTTTGAGGTTTGGCGTTACTGCACAAGGGGAGTTAAATAAGAGAACAACTGATTCCTCTTAACCATAGTGTTCACCAAGAGCAGAATTCTCAGAACACTGGAAACAGAGATGTTGTTGGCATTCAAATCAAGTAGGGAATCTTTAATCTATGGGAAGATCTAGCAGGGAGCATAAAGAAAAAACAGAAAAACAAGAGATAAGAAGTATTTTTATTGTCTATTTTGAACAAAAAAGGGAGCCAAGGTTTATTTTTGTTTATATTTTTAAGTGAAGGTGATCCACATTCAGATCAGCTGCGATCTTACTGATTAAGAGACCAAATTTGATGGACAGAGTGGCCAACTCGTAGTTGTTACATTCATAACAAGTTGGTGATAATTTTTTACCTGAATGGAGCATCTGTTATCAGGAGGCATTGGCAGAGACAGACTCAGGAAATTCTCAGTTTGGCTAGACTTGTGGTAACAATTTAGACACAATTTGACATAGTTCAGTTGACCCTGAAACATCTTTGAAATAATTGAAGTTTCCACGTTTCTCACTCCTGTAGACTGATGAGAGAAAAGATCATTTATTCCTTTGTGAAAAATCTGGAGTCTCACACATATCCCATGAGCAGTGCATCGGAGAATTGGAGAATCACCAACTCAGTTACCTCATCATCTTTCCACGAGTTCAGCTGCTAAAACACATAACATTAGTTGGAAAGAGCAGAGTACTGTCACACAACAGATCAGTCCGTCAGTTGGTCTTTTTTTCTTGTTTCTGATAATTGAGCCAAGGGCTTCCATTGAATTGCTCCAGGCTCATCAACAGGGTACTTCAGTCCTAGCTGTTGCCTTCTGCAGGATGACTGACCAGGAAGTGTCCCTGCTCTAACTTCCTCCAATTAGATGTATTGGAAGGACTTACAGGCGGAGGATCAACCTGCTTAGACATATTGCAGATGCACCTTCAATGAATCATGACAGGCAAAGGTAAGGTGAATAGCAAAAGGTCTTTTCCCAAGGGTGTAGAAATTTAGAAGAAGTGTGGAACTAGAGGTCATAATCTTAACAGGAGAGAAGAAAAACTTAAAAAGGGGCCTGAGGGGCAACTTTTGCACAGAGGGTGGTTTGTATATGGAATGATCTCCCAGAGGAAGTGGTGGATGTAGGTGCAGTTACAACACGTAAACCTCACTTAAGTAGATAAATAGGAAAGGTTTAGACGGTTAATGGAACAATAGGCAAACGGGAATAGTTTAGTTTGGGAAACCTGTCAGCATGGATGAGTTGGACTGAAAGGTCTGTTTCTGCAGTGCATGTCTCTATGACCAATAAGTCGTGAAGTGGGACTCAACTCCTGAACGTCAGACTTAGGTGTAAAATTATGAACACTGCACCAGGAGACCTCCCGCCATTATAAAGTTAATTTAACAAAAACAATTCCAACAACTATAGCAATTAGAAACTTCTCAAATTATTATTGCACCCAATAATCATCCCAGAACCAAGCAAATTGTTCATAATTTCTACCAGCAAGTTCTTGGAACATGACAGACAGATCAGTCTTCACCAGGTGAAGATCAGACCTTCCATTAATTAAATGCAGTATTTCAACCAACTCTGAAATGATTCTGTGCTTTCACATATGCACTTTGGCATGGGGATGGGAGATTGTAAATAGGAATGTCAGAACTCATTGAATCATGTCCCCTGTCCATCTCAACACACCTTTTGTTAATTCAGTCTAACACTCAGTTATCTCCAGCGAAGGTTGAAGATGAAAGTTCCCTATTGACCTTTTAGTATCATGTAACAGAGATTGCACTTAAAGTCAGTTTTAATAAACAGAATGAGTATAGATTATTCACCAGTTCCTTTGTATAAAGTGCATTTATGATGGGAGTTATTGTTTAAAACAGCGATGGTTAGAGTTGTTCAGAAATTACTTGTGGATAGGAGCTACAGAAGTCAAATTGGTAGCTTCAGCCATAAATCACAGAAAGCCCCGAGTGAGGTTCAGTAACAAGAACAGTTACAAATGCAAGGACCAGATGTTTTTCCTTCATTTGAAGTTACCAGAGTAGATGTCAAACTAACCCCTCAAATAGATGCTAGCGTAGCCTAACTCGGTTTAAAAGGTGAGGAGAACTCTATGTTAATCTTTAGGTAGTCTGCTTTATTGGAGTTTCAACAAGCAGATCCAAAATTAAACAAGTTTGTATAATCATGTCACAACTCAAGGTTTTGATAAGGCAGTGGAGCTCTCTAGACAAACTTGCAGACAGAGAATGGGCGATTATTCATTAGATAGGATACCACCCAGATATTGTAAAGAAATATTACAGGTAACATTTTAAATTCCCATGGCATGTAAAAATATGGAAAACTCATGCAAAGAAAAATTGGCATTTTTAGTGGCTATGCCTCTTCATAAAGGACATATGATATAGAACGGAACTATGAGTCTGCTCAGCAAAACTTCAATAGAGTTTAACCAGTACCTTTATCCACCAGACTGAATAGTCCAAGAACAGCTAGAGTTCTTACTGCATGTTATCAAAACCTAAAGTTGGACACTGTATCCTTTCAACTATTGATGTAAGAACTCAATTTCCAGAAGCTCCTCCATTGAAGACCTTCATAACTAGTGGTGAAAAAAAAAACTTTATTTGTTATCGATTACAATAGAAATACAAATGGATCAAAGTGCCAACTTCATGTCTAAACCTTTTTAAGATATAAAAAAGTAAATTGGGTATAAACTATTTGACCATAGTGTTTCATTCTTAAACTCAGGGAGCTTTATATTCTCAGGCTCTCAAGATAATGGTCAGATTGTGTGTCCACATTTCTAGAGACTCATAAGAGCATGGAAACTTGCACAGAAACATTTACAAACTCCAAAGGCAAAGATAAAAGAATGGGCAGACAAACATGCAGAAAGCAGAACATTTCAAATGGGAGATTAACTGTTAGCTTTTATTGTAAGTCAAACATTTAAAAGGAGAGATGTAATGGTCCTTAGAGAGTGATTAAGAAAGTCAGTAAAGTGGGTGGTTATCAGCTGTGGCATATGAACATTATTTTCACATGTGAGAAAGAACAGAAAGAGCAGGTGTATCCACTGGTAAAAATAATGCAGGATGACAGAGACAGCAAGAATGAGATAGAATGAGATGTAGACAATTCACAGAACAAATAACCGACAATCAAATTATCCAATACTGAACTATTGGGACTTTATTGTTGTAATTAAAAGGAAAAGAGAAGGATCTACTGGGGTTACAAATAGAATACAAGGAAATTATAGAGATCCATTTGGGTGGAGAATCTTAACCGGAGATGATGGAATCTGTACTGACACTGTAGTATTGTGGGAAATAGTTAAGAATGCCCAATTGGAAAACTGGCCAAATTCTGAAATAATAAGAATTGTGGCAAAAAGTCAAAAAACAGTAAACATGACACAGGCTGAATGCACACAAATTCTCTAAACTTGGCAAATCTTCTCTAATCTTCTCGAAAGGCTCTTTCTATATTTTGTATATTTTGAAATGCAAATTTGAGCCTGAACAAAATGTCCATGTCATGGAATGATGTGTGTAACTCAATATTTTGGAAAATCAATAAGGCAACACAGATCAAAGTTCAGTGTAATGAATGATGACCATCTAATGACAACCTGTCAATTTTCAGCATATTTTAAGTATATAAATGTTATCCTTTTCTCTGTAAAAGTGAAGAAACTTTGAGAATATGAGATTCTCTTGTTTCACCCCTCTCAGGTTTTTAGCCAAAAACTGCATGTGATATTTTTATTAAAAGCATTTTAGCTCAAGGCTGTTTTTGAATTTGTCTAATTTGTTGATTAAGCTCTTACAGATCCCTGCTAATTAAAATCCAATTTGACAATAGACTAATATCTTTATTAGTGAATCATGGATTAACAAACTCAGGTGAAAGAGATTCAAAGCATACCAGAAAACCACTTGATTGATTCTATCCAAAGTAGTTACAGTTCTTGAGTGGAATTAGTTCCTCACCTAATGGATTGACTAGATTCTGTAGAGATTACAGAACAATTAATTGCAGTATCAAATCACAATTGCACAGTTAAACTACACGGTTTGCAGTGGCCCATTCCTTACCAAGGTTGACTCATTACAGAGGAAGAGCCAAGTGTCAGTAACATTAAGAGTGACGGAGATATCATTTTTTACTTCAAACCAAATGGTTTGCATTATTAAATTGTGTCATCATTCCGGTTTAAAATGCTGCAGCTACATTCTAAAGATTTAAGAACCAAGTTGTAATCTCTGTAGCTTGACAATATTAATACATGGAAACAACATGTAAAATAATGGAAAGCCTTATTTCAACAGGTAGAGAGTTAGCGGACTTGTGGAGGTGAGGCCTCGTGGTATTATGGCTAGACTATTAATCTGGAGACCCAGATTTGTTTAAAGCTATTCTTGAAGGAGGACTTTTGCCCAAACCGTCGATTTTCTTGCTCCTCGGATGCTGCCTGACCTGCTGTGCTTTTCCAGCACCACTCAGATCTAAACACTTGTAATAAATCTTGCCAAGATTGAGCTTGCACGCAAATAAGGGTGACTTGCCAAGGACATATCATAGAGCAGGTGCTGCCAAGAACAGCAAAAGTAAAGGCTTTGATAGAATTCTCCATTCTTAAAAGTCATTGGGAAATTGAGATTTTTTGGGGATGCATGGTTTCTATCAGAAATTTTACAATAATGGCGGCCGCTCTAACAGATTTATCATGGAAACAGGCAAAGGTAACATTCACCCAGGTGTATACTACCCCAACTTAACAAAACCTTTTCAAAATGACAAACTGATGCTAGTTACAGGAGGGTGGCTGTAGTTTTATTGCAGGATGACAATGTGGATACCTGCCCAAGAAACTAAATCAAAAGAAGTACTTTAGCTCTAGTCTGAGAAACGCTAATACATGACTGTCATGACCACAAAGAAATGCTAATATGGTCCCTGGGGTCCTGAAGAGAAACTTAAACTCAAAATGCTAAACCTTTTCAACTGAGCTTATTAATTCAATCTCGTAATATAACAACTGTTCATATTGCAAGAAAATATAATGACAGACACATTATCAAGAATATTATGATGTTGGAATAGTTTGGTGATTTATTAAAATGTGAAGTTATACAAGTCCTGTATAAAAGGGTGAGTAAGGATGAATGAAATGGTTCTTTTTATTGTTATATCTGTCATGTTTACACTGTAATGAAGCACATCTGGAAGTGGCATTTATACAAAAACATAAAACAGGAGCAAGACTAGGCGGTTTATCCCCTCAAGCCTGCTCCACCATCTAATCTGATCATGTCTGATCAGAGAGTGTGCTACACTAATCCCCCACCACCACCACTCCCATATCCCCTTTTCCCTTTAGCCAGAGGAGCTATATCTACCTCCTCCTAAAAAAATTAATTTCTCTAGGGATATTAGGAAAACATACTAATGGATTATGAAAATTGGAAAAATGCAAACATTGGACAGTTCCTGGGTTGCAAAGAGTTTATCATGTGACTTCTTGGAAGTCAAACATCAAAGAATTGGGGATTGTCTTCTGTTTACAAAAGTCAACTGACCTTTCAGAGAACACAAGCCAAATCTTTGGAGAGCGCCTCTGGACGGTGTTTGCTTCTGTATATATTTGGATACAACAGTTGTTGGAAGGATTTGCAAGGAAAGGGGTTTGTTATTTCCCTCAGTGAAATATTTGAGAATTTGACATATCAGGATTTCTGTTACCTATCCGAACCTTGTCTGAAGATCTCCCACTGCCCTGTGAATGGTGGCAATTGGATCTCATTGACAGGAACTCAAAAGAACTGCGAGAAATCAACCCATTCTATCTTAGAATGGAGATAAGAAGAAACTTCTTCTGCCAGAGAGAGTGATTAATCTATGGGATTCACTTGGAGGCTAAGCCATTGAGTATATTTAAGAATGAGATAGATAGGTTTTGACTGTCAAAGGGATCAAGGGTTACCAGGAGAAGGTGGGAGAATAGAGGTTGAGAAACTCATCAGCCATGATTGAATGGCAGAGTAGACTCAATGGGCTGAATGGCCTACTTTCTGCTCCTATGTCCTTATTTCTGCACTTGAACCTTTAACCTACATAGACAATGCTCTTTTTTTATCCTAGAGTCAGAATCCCTCCACAGACCAGAGTTGTCTTATCCTTTGGGAACATATTTTTGTAATAAAGAGGAACTTGGTTTAATCTTGCAAAGTAGCTCAGTTAATTACTGGTTTTGTCACATATTGGAAGAATATACATTTTCCTTTAATGAATTTCTTTTGAGTTTAGTGAGAGAGACTTGGTCTAAATCTATCTTGTTTTAGATTACAGTAATAAAGAGAAACAAGTTGACCATTTTGGTGATTAAATAAAGGAATTACAGTTTTGGTGCAGCTCATTGAATAGTGCAGCTTTATTTCCAGCACCCTCTTCCTATCAGATTGGCAACACATCTGTCTTACACCCAACTCCTAACCAGTAGCCATCATTCATCCTCAAAGATAGCTTAGAGTATTGATTTTGCGATTTGCCTTTCGGCTGTTCAATACTGACACTTGGAGATATGTCAATTTAATATACACCTCACAGTGAGAGCTGTAAATCCATTACATTGCTACTCACAGACTGCAATGCTCCACCTGCTGGTGTTACTCATTAACACAGCCTTTAATTCATCTCTTAGGCCTGAATGAAGGAGAAGGTAGGGGACAGGACTCTTAAATGGGACTAATTACCAAATCACTCCTTGTGATGGGCTTTTGCAAACATGGCCTATGAATAACTCTGTACCCTGCCTTTTACCTGTAGCCCTGAATATTATTTCTATTTAAATGATCATCCCTTTGAACCTGCCTCCTCCTCCATATTTCCAAGGAATATATTCCAAAACCTAACCATTTGAGAGAAAAAGTTCTTTTATCACTTGTACTTGCTTCTTTTATAAACACTTTAAATCTTTCCCTTTTGTTCTTGATTCCGTTATGAGCAGGAGCAGGGTAGCCCTATCTTTGTTGTCCAAGTGCCTCTAAAATTTGTAATCTTTTATCAAATCACCTCAGCCAAGAAAAAGTGCCAATCTTTCTAAACCATCCTTGTAACTCAGGTGATTGAGAAACAGTTAACAGTTGAAGCATATAGTCAAAAGGGGAGAATAAGAAATCAAAAGTTGTTATACACTTTGGTAAAAAGGACATGGTTAAGGAAAGGGTTAAGACTTTGCAGAGTGAATATAGTACGTTAGGCAGAAGGTTAAAAAGCAGAACCTCAAAAAAGGTCATAATTGCTGACCACATTCTAATGAGAGCAGGAACAACAAGCGAAGGCAGATATATCGATGGCTGAAGGAATGATGCAATGTGCAAGGATTCAGACTTTTGGATCATTAGGACTTCTGCTGAGGCAGGAAAGTTATTCAAAAGTGACAGGTTTTACCTGAACTGAAAAGGGATGGATATTCTGGTGGGGAGATTTGCTATTTCTATTTCGGGAGCCTTTTAGTTGGGGTGGGGGGGGGTGGTTTCTGGAGTAGCAGTGAAACAGCAAGACAGATGAGGATGGTGCTGAAATCAGAAGACAGATGAGGATGGTGCTGAAATCAGAAGACAGATGAGGATGGTGCTGAAATCAGAAGACAGATGAGGATGGTGCTGAAATCAGAAGACAGATGAGGATGGTGCTGAAATCAGAAGACAGATGAGGATGGTGCTGAAATCAGAAAGGAGCAAGTTAATTAGAAAGGACAGACAAAAGCAAGTCAGAGGATGAGGTAACTCTGAAATTAATGCAGTTTAATTTTTCAATGCAAAGGGGTCTTACAGGTAAGGCTGACGAACTCAAGGCAATTATGGGAACATGGGACTGGGCCATCCTCGCCATTACAGAACCATAGCTAAAAGGGAAGGACAGGATTAACAGTTCAGTGCTCCAGGGTGTAGATGCTATAGGAAGGATAAAAAGGGAAGCAAGAGAGGAGGGGGAATGGTGTTATTCATCAGGAAAAACATTATGCCTGTACTTAGAGGATACTCCTGAGGGATCGTCCAGTGAACTACATTGATGGAACTGAGAAATAAGAAGGGGATGATCACCTTGATGGGTTTGTACCATAGGCCCCGTCTCCAGTGGACAGAGGGAAACAAAGGAGAAAATATGTAGAGAGATCTGATATATATAAGAATAATAGGATTGTAATTGTAGGAGATTTTAACTTTCCAAACATAGATTGGGACTGCCATTGTGTTAAGACCTTGCATGGTGAGGAATTTTGTTAAATGTGTTCAAGGTAATTTTCTTTATCAATGTAAATGTACCTACTAGAGAAGGAGCAAAACATGACCTTCTCTTGGGAAATAAGGTAGGGCAAGTACTAGTATGGGACAGAGATCATAGTTCTATTAGTTTTAAAATAGTTATGGAAAAGGATAGGCCTTCCAAAGAAGCTAAATTTCTGGAGTATTTTAAATGATAGGAGACTGGAACTTGCAGAAGTTGATTGAAGTAGACTGTTCACAGGTAAAGGAGTGACTGACAAGTGGGACGCTTTCATAAGGGAGACAATGAGAGTTCAGAGGCAGTTATGTTCCTGTTAGAGTAGGGAAGAATAAAGATATCGAAACTCTGGTCAAGAATAAGAAAGAATCACATGTTAGGTGTAGACAACAGCGATCAAGTGAATCTCTTGAAGAGAACATTGAGTGTAGGGGCATTCTTAAGAGGGAAATCACAAGGGCAACAAGAGGATATGAGAGACTAGGCAGACAAGGTTAAGGATAAATCAAAGAGATTTGACAAGTGCATTAAGTGCAAGAGAGCAACTAAAGATAAAATAGGGCCCTTTCAAGATTGTCTAGGTGTAGAACCACAGGAGATGGGAGAGATGCCAAACAAACATTTTAGATTAGATTCCTTAGTGTGGAAACAGGCCCTTCGACCCTCTGAAGAGTAACCCACCCAGACCCATTTCCCTCTGACTAATGTACCTAACACTACGGGCAATTTAGCACGGCCAATTCACCTAACCTGCACATCTTTGGACTGTGGAAGGAAACCAGAGCACCTGGAGAAAACTCCCACAGACACAGGGAGAACGTGCAAACTCCATACAGACACAGTCGCCAGAGGCTGGAATCGAACCTGGGACCCTGGTGCTGTGAGGCAGCAATGCTAACCACTGAGCCACCATGCCACCCCAGTTTTTACTGTAGAGAAAGAAATGGAGGCTGGAGAACTCCAGGAACTAAATATTGATGTTTGAAAACAGATTACAAATGAGAAAGTGCTGTAGTTCTTAGAAAATGTAAAAGTGGATAAATCTCCAGGACCTGATAGAGTGTATCTCAGGATCTTGTGGGAAGTTAGGGGCTCTGCAATTTCTTCCCTAACAGAAATATTTGCATCATCTATAACCATAGGCAAGGTGCCAAAGGACTAGAGGGTGACAACTGTTGTGTCTTTATTCAAGAAAGGCTGTAAGGAGAAACCTGGGAACTATAGACCTGTGAGGCTAACATTGGTAACAGGTAAGTTGTTGGAGGTTACTCTGAAAGATAGGGCTTACGTGCATTTAGAAAGGCAAGGAATGATTAAGGATAGTCAGCATGGGTGATTCAATTTTTTGATGAAGTAACCAAGATGACGGATGATGGCAGAGCAGTAGATATTGTTACTTGGACTTCAGTAAAGCCTTTGACAAGGATCCACCTGTTAGACTAATTAGTAAAGTTAGATCACATGGGATTCAGGGAGCGCATGCCAACTGGTTTGAAAATTAGCTGGACGATAGGAGACAGAGGGTGATGGAGGGGGATTGTTTTTTGGGACTGGAGGCCTGTGACCAATAGTGTTCCACAGGGATCGGTACTGGGTCCACTTTTATTTGTCATTTATATCAATGAATTGGCCAATGAGACATGGTAAGTAAATTTGCAGGTGACACCAAAGTTGGTTGTATTGTGAACACTGTTCACAATAGAGGGATTACATAGAGATCTTGATGAATTGGTTAAATGGATTGAGGAGTTTAATTTGGATAAAGGTGTAATTTGGTAAAACAAACAAGGACAGGATTTATAATTAAGGGTAATGTTGTAGAACAGAGAGACCTAGGAGTTCAAGTACATAATTCTTTAAGATCTGATTGGATTACAGATCACCCCCTTCACTTACTGTTCATTACTATTACTTTTGACACTTTATTCATTCCATTTGAGAGTTTCGATCACCTGCAGAGATTTATTATTCAGCTTATCGACACTCCACTGGTACCATTTGGATGATCCTTTGATCCCTGTTTATAAACTCTGTGCCTGTGTACTTCTCTCTCAGTTCACCTGAAGGGGCAGTGCTCAAATAAACCTGTTGGACTGCAACCTGGTATCATGTGACTCTTTACTTTGTCCATTCCAGTCCAACACCAGCACGTCCACATCATTGAAAATTGCCTCACAGGTGGACAGGGTGGTTAAGAAAGCATTTAGCATTCTTACCTTTGTTGCTCAGAGCTTTGAGTATCAGGGGTTGGGACATTGTCTTGTACAACCTCAACATATTGGTGAGGCCTCTCCTGGAATACTGCATGCAGTTATAGAGTCAGAGTCATACAGCAGGGAAACAGATCTTTCAGTCCAACCAGTCCACTTGCCATAATCCCAAACTAAACCAGTCTCACCTGCCTACCTTTAGTCCATATCCCTCCAAACATTTCCTGTTCATGTACTTATCCAATGTCTTTTAAACGTTGTACTGTAGCTGCATCCACCATTTCCTCTGGAAGATCATTCCACTCACGAACAGCTGTGTAAAAATAAAAGTGCCCCTTATGTCGGATTTAAATCTTTCCCCTCTTGGCCACTGGTCACAGCGTGTCACTGAGCAACAGCTTCCAGCCGGGAGGGACTCGTCATTCTACTGTACCCTCTCGCTCAGTGACACAACCAGGCAGGAAAACTGATGAAGCAAACCACTATCAGTGAATTATTTTAAATCGGGTGCAGGAACAGAGCGCTATTGGGAAACAGTATACCAGGTGACAAACTGATTAAGATCATCAAAAATCTAAAGATCAATGTTTCACACAACCTCTAACATTGTCTCAGGGAAAAGATCAAGAAGGGAATTGGAGACACAGTCCCAGTTCAAAGTTTCTGATTGAAGAGGCTCATCAATTCCAATCACCAAATTAATCCAGACATTTTCCCAAGGAACGAAGCTGGGATTTCAGACACAATGGTGACCTCACTCCTATTGGGGCAATCACTTGGAATCCAGGAATGGTGTTCATTTTTTCTTTTTAAATACCATTAAGTAAAATGTTACCATTGCCTCATCTTCCAAAGTCACTCAGACCCGGAGATCTCCTGAGGTGACTTTCCAAATTCACCATCTCAGGAGTATTCACTCACTTTACTCCATCCATAATGGCTCCCAGAAGCCAATCAACACAATCCCAAGGCCAAATATTAGCAGGAACTGAATGATCGGGGATTCTCAATGCTGAGTGCCAAATGAGGTCATTCTCAATCATTATGGACAGTGAATCTAGAGTCAAGAGTCTGCTGCTGGAAAAGCACAGGTCAGGTAGCAGAATTTTCCTGCTCCTTGGATGCTGCCTGACCTGCTGTGCTTTTCCAGCAACAGACTCTGGACTCTGATCTCCAGCATCTGCACACCTCACTTTCTCACGGTCAGTCTAGAGCAGAGGCATTTGACACAGTGACAGGTTACTCAGGGTTTCAATGAGATTACTGAAGAAAAAATGAACAGGAAGATAGATTAATATTTTAAATCAACTGAGGGGAAAAACATGGTCAGTGTCATTAGTGAATTCAACGTCAACCTCTCCTCCTCGTTTTCTGTTCCCTTTTGGGAGGTTTCTGTTGCAACTTACTCGCTTAAGGTCATTGTGGAGGACATTTAGGAAAAACAGCAGCAGTTCCTGAGCATCCTGTTGCGTGCCGTCAGAAAATGATGCATGCAGTTTACCAAGGACTCGCTTCACTTCATCAGGAAACACATAAACGCAATCTCCGAGCCACATGTCCATGACTAAAGCAGAGAATGCATTGGAGAGTTCTCCCCGACCTCTACACAAGGAACAAAAACCTCCATTAGAACAAAAACCCAAGTTTTAATGACATTTATTTATTTTACCATCTCCTCCATCAGTGAGCCCATGTCCTGATGTTTTTAATGTAAGGTATGATTCCACAGGAATAGAAACAAAACAATACCTGTCACTCTATCACAGTACATGTGGTAATAATAAGACCATAAGACATAGGAGTGGAATAAGGCCATTCAGCCCGTCGAGTCCACTCTGCCATCCAATCATGGCTGATGGGTATTTCAACGCCACTTACCTATACTGTCTCCGTATCCCTTAATTCCTTGTAAGATTAAGAATTTATCAATCTCTGCCTTGAAAACATTTAACATCCCGGCCTCCATTACGCTCCATGGCAATGAATTCTACAGGCCCACCACTCTGACTGAAGAAATGGCTCCTCATTTCCACTTTAAATTGACTGACTCTAGTTCGAAGGCTGTGCCCACAGGTCCTAGTATCCCCGCTTGACATAAACAGATTCCCAGGGTCCACCCTTTCTAAGTTTCTATTAGATCTCCCCTTGACCTTCTAAACTCTAATGAATCCAATCTCAGGATCCTCAGCTGATCATTATATGTTAGGCCTACCATTCCAGGGATCATTCATGTGAATCTCTGCTGGACATGCTTCAGTGCCCAAAATTGGACACAGTATTCTAAATGGGGCCTACCTAGAGCTTTATAAAGTCTCAGTAGCACATTGCTGTTTTTACATTCCAACCCTCTGAAATAAAATGACAACATTACATTTGCTTTCTTAATCACAGACTCAACCTGCAAGTCAATCTTTAGAGAATCCTGGACTAGCACTCCCAGATCCTTTTGTACTTTGGCTTTAATGAATTCTCACTTTTTTTATTTCAAAAATATACTTTATTCATAAAATATTTTGATAATCTGTACAATTGGTGCTGCCATTTGTAGGCACATCTTGCATTTCTTTAATTCAGATCAGAATTAATCATTCATAGACAGGTCTGTACATTTACCATCCATATATTTAGCTGAGGTGTCAGCAGAGCCCAGTTACTGCGTGGGCCCCCTGTTCTCTTAGGCAGGCAGACGTTACACGGTGGTCTTTCCCCACCACGCCTTGGCAGCAGCTGCCCCAAGCTTCAGCGCATCCCTCAATACGTAGTCCTGGACCTTGGCATGTGCCAGTCTGCAACACTCCATATACTCCATCCCTATATTCTATTTTTTTTTTTCCCCCCCCCCCAAAGTGCAAGACCTTGTATTTGCTAATAAACCAAAGCAAATCCCCTTTAGGTAAATAACACATCAGGACAGCCCCAAAGTCCTCAGTGTCTTTCCTGGAATGGAGGGGATTCTGGAACTGAAATGGCCATTATTTGAGCCTCATTTTCTTGTTACTCTGATGCTATTCTTACCTGGGTTTTCTTACCTGTTTAGATCATCTGCATAAGCTCCGGTTATGAAGTATTCCACCAATGGAGTAGTGTTGCAGAGACATTGCAAGATGCAGTTCAGGTAGCAGGTGTTCCCAGAATTTCCCAGCCCAGTCTGGCCTGCACCTCCAGAGTGTCTCTCAATACCAATATTAGACACGCTGGATTCCAAGGAGCCATTGCTATATTTAGGAACAAGATGGTAGTATCGAGCTCTGAGAGTTGTAGGTTGGGTAAAAGGAGAAAATTGAAAGAAACTAAATTATTACTAACTTCCAAGTAACAGGAGTTGAAATCTCTCTGGCTCTGGGATACAGTTCTCAATCTAATAGAATTGTCCCTGACTCTGAATCCCCATCCTGTAATTCCTTTAGTCAAGTTAAAGCTATATTCTCTGAAGATTGTATTAAGCAAAGAGAGAACATGGCTGCTGAGAGAAAGGGATGAGGGGTGAGGGACGGCAACTCAAATCACCTGGACCTCTACTCACTCCGTGTACCCCACAACTTTTGTAGAACTGAGAAATCCTTTATTCTGATGTTACATGGACCTGGGCTCATTGCAGACAGTGCAGTGGTGTTGTCTGATCAAAATACCATGAAGAGGTAGAATAATCTGAAGCAGAGCTCATTGTGAAGCTCAGAAATTGCTGTGGGCTGTTTGTGGGAAGGAGGAAAGGCAGGCAGCAGGGTTAAACACACCCACTTTTTCATTGATTCCTGTCCAATAATAGCCCAAAGTTCAGTCCATAAGGCTGTGCCCAGCACCAGCTCAGCCCAAACTGGAAGAGCTGTGCAAAATGCAATGATTTTGAAGGAGAATTGAATCAGCCAGACATGCACATTGACAAATCTCCAAAAGGTGACTGGGCAAGTTAATGAAATATCAAAGGAACATGAGATAGTCAACCGAGGTGTTGAAGACAAAACCATATCATACTTTTCTGAATCAATAGACAGGTGTTAACTGGTGTGGTATGTACAACTCCAGGCATCACACGTTAGGGAGGACATTGAGGTCTTGGAAAGGGTACAGATTGGTTTTACAGGATATGACAGTTCAGTTTCAGGGAGATTAATAAAGCCAGAATTCTAACTTCTACAGCAGAAAAAGATTTTGATAGCACAAGTCGGGTTAAACTCTCTGCTGGCAAGTTAGTCAGAAACCAGACACCACAAACTTAAAGGGGTTCCTCAGGGGAAGTCTCTCCCTGAAAGGGTAACGCAATCATATCCCACAGGAAAGCAGAGGGAACATTTAAATGGGACTGGTTTCTGGAGAGAAAAAAAAAGTTGGAGTCTGTCCACTGAGTGAGGTTTAAGCAGTTCAGGGCAATAAGAGGAGTGTAATAATTTGTATTTCTCTGCTTTCCAGAAAATTCCAAGGTTGAGTGACTTTTGGAGTAATGCTCACCTGAAAGTCATTTCCTCAAAACCTGAGCATAGAGTGTGGAGTGTGAGAAACTGCAGCTGAAATGACACTGTACCTCCCAGAAAAGGGAACGGTTCATTCTCACAGACAGAGTATTTAACTCTGCACTCAATGCAGGCAATCAGGTCATTGACACACACTGTTCCTGCCCAGGCAAATGTCCACAAGATATCAGCGTCACTGACTGGGCCAACCTTTATCATTGATCCTTAGTTGCCTTTGAGGGGTTGGTGGGGACCTGCCTTCATGAGTCACTGCAGTCTGTGTTGTATAATCGATCCACAAGGCTCTTAAGGAGGGATTGTTACCAGGATAGCATCAACCTTGGAGTGTTGTTGGAGCTGTCCCCACCCAGGCAAGTGAGGCTTATTCCATCACTCTCTTGAGTTGTTTATTGTCAATGGTGGACAAGCTTGGGGGGGGGGGGGGGGGGGGGGGGGGGGGTGTCAGGAGGTAAGTTACTCATTGCTGTATTCCTAGCCTCTGACCTGCACTAGTAGTCATTGTGTTTATATAGTGAGTTTAGTTGGTTAATGACCTCCAGGATGTTGATAGTGAGGAATTCAGTGATGGTAACACCATTGAATGTCAAGGGAAGGTGGTGTAATTGGTGATAGTCATTGTCTGGCGTGAATGTTATTTGTCACTTGTCAGCACAAGCCTGGATATTGTCCAGCTTTTGTTGTATTTGAACATGGACTGCCTCAGTATAGAAGATGTTGCAAATGGTGCTGAACATTGCACAGAGAACATCCTCACTTCTAACCTAATGATTGAGAGGTAATTGATGAAGCAGCTGAAGATGGTTGGGTCCAGGACACTACCCTGAGGAACTCCTGCAGAGATATCCTGGAGCTGAAATGACTGACCTCCAATAACCATGACCATCTTTCTTTGTGTCAGGTATGACTCCAACCACTAGAGTTTACCCCAATACCCATTGATTCCAGTTTTGCCAGAACTCCTTGATGCCACACTGCTGTAGCCTTGATGTCAAGGGCTGTTACTCGCACCTCACTGCTGGAATTCAGCTCTTTTGTCCATGTTTGACCCAAGGCTGGAATGAGGTCAGGACTGGATAAAGCCCTGGTTGAACCTAAACTGGGTGTCACTGAGCAGGTGATGCTTGATAGTACTATTGATGGCACCTTCCATCACATTATGGTGGATCAAGAGCAGACGGATGAGATAGGAACATTTGTCGTTGTTCCACTCTGTTAACGGCATAGCAGTAACCAACTAATCAATTTCTCAGAGACATTTCATGAAGTGTCCGAACAATTAGCCTACACTTCCACTGCTCTTTCACACACTCAGAATAACATTGAGACAAAAATTTCACATAATTCTTCTGAAAGTTATGGGGGTTCAGAAGCTGCTCAATGAAACAAACATCTTGAGAATACCCTCTAACTAGAAGCTTCCTCATTGATTAATTCTCCTAGCTGCAATGTTTCAAGTAACAGAGTCACACTGGATTGACATTTAGTCACTCATGAGTTTTGAGGACACCAACAGCTATTAGAATTAGATTTTATCATCATATGCACTCAAGCTACAGGTACAGTGAAAAAATGTATAAAAACAACATTTTCTGGCACCACCTTCATTACAGAAACCAGAATTTTAAAAATAAACAGCAGAAATAAAATAAACCAAACCAGAAGGTAAGAAAAATCTCCAAAAAGGTCTTTGGAATGCTCTGCCTCCAAAACATAGGAGATATTTCAATATCTTTTGCCTTGAATGTGCTGGAACTAAGATAACAAAGAAAAGCAAGCTCATGGAGAGAAAATATAACAGAATCAGAACACAGAACGTTCTGTGGAAGGTGAAAACGTAAGAGATGTAGAGAGGGAAGATGAAAACATACTGACTCCTCACATAAAAGGATATCCCAAAGTCTAAGGGCACAAATATTAAAAAAAAGGTTAGTAAAAGGAGGAGTGGGGGGCAATTAGGAACCAAAAAGGAGAGTTAACCATGGAGGCAGTAAACATACAGAGATACAAAATAAATACCTTGCATCTGTCTCCACCAAGGAAGATGTTACTGAGGTCCTTTGGCCCATCAAGTCTGCACTGGCAAAGGTTGCTCTAAATCTACATTAGTCCCACTTTTCAGCATTTGGGCCTTTAGCCTTTAATGTTATGACATTTCAAGTGCTCATCCAAATACTTTTTAAAAGGTTGTGCGGTTTTGCGCCTCAACTCCTCCCCCTCACCCTGGCAGTGCATTCCAGATTCCCATCATCCTCTGGGTGAAAAGGTTTTTCCTCAGATCTCTAAACCTCCTGACTTTCACCTGCCCCCTTGTTTTGACCCTTCAATTAAGGGAAAACAGCTGCTTTCCATCTGATCTGTTCACACTCCTTAACCTCATACACCTCAACTCACCTCCATCCTCAAATCTTCTCTGACTGAAGAAAACACCACAAGATTATCTAGCCTCTCCATCATTAAACTGCTCCCTCCCAGGCAACATCCTGGTGGATCTCCTCTGCACCCTCTCCAGTGCCAACATATCCTTCCTATAGAGCAGTGACCAGAACTGCACAGTGCTCCAGCGGTGGCCTGACCTAGATTCTATACAACTCCAACATGGAGCTCTCTGCTCTGATAATCTTATGACTGACAAAAACGAGTATCCCATATACTTTCTTAACTCCTGCTGCTTTTGGGGGTTTCTGGGCAAATATACAATAATCCATTTGTCCCTGTCTGCTTCCTAGTTTCCTTTCATTCATTGAGTACTCCCTTGTTATTCCTTCAAAAGTGCATTACCTCACAATTATCAAGATTTAAATTCCATCTGTCACTGATCTTGTCAGTTGTAAGCCCTTTCAGTGACTGAGATTTCTCCTCTTTCACCAAGAGGGTGGTGGGAATCTGGAATGCACTAAGATAAGGAAATGGTATCAATCCCTAAACAGCAACCAAAAAACAAACCACCAAACACCAGGCTGTTTCTGTCAGGGTACAAACTCATTGTTCTGGTAAAGGACACCAAACTCAACTGGAAACATGGAAAATAGAACCTTTCAGCAGATCTGGCTGTTTATTGTGACTGTATAATTTTTAACAACAAGAACAGGTTTCTGCTGAAAACCCACAGTCAGTGAGAGGAACCAGTGTGCCAAGGGGGCACTGCACTATTGGCATATCAACATGGATGGGAACTTGCTGTGCCTCATGTCTTTCCTCCAATCCAATAGTGACAACACTTGACACTGGTTGTAAACTACTTTGAAAAAAAAGAGTCCTTATGAATGAAAATGTAAGTCATATTTTCACCAACAAGAACCCTGCCACATGGTCCACAAATAGGAACAGTCAAAGGCAACTGAATAGAAAGATCCCAATAACAGAATGGAAGTAAGCTCCCCAATTCCCCCCCACACACACCTGCCAAGCCCAATGACAATAGTTACTCCAATGTACATCAACTTGGCCACATCTAACTAACCCCCTCCCCTGTGTGGGACACACCACCTCGACTCCCATTTGGGAGCAGCCTCCTGCTATGTCCCCAGGTCAGGGGATGTCCCAATGTGTTGGTGCCCCAGTCAGAGAAACTCTCCTGCTCCCAGTGCAGCTCCTGTCCATGGTCTGGGGCAGCCACTCTCTCCTCAGTACGACACATCCCACCCACCTCATTCCTCCCCTCCATCCTGAAGGGCAGAAATGAAAACAGGTCAATGATAATTGGACAATAACTTTAGATAATTGAACTCTCTAGCCCAGTCTTTGTATGGTTTCTGTCAGAGTTTTAAGCTATCTTTTGTTAAATCATGTTTTAAAAAATTAAAAATTCAAAACATTCAACTTCATTTTTAAAAATATGTGTTAGAATCATTCCTTCACAAAAGGAGGCTATTCAGTACATTAAAGTTCATGCTGTTCCTGCAGAGAAGACTACTCAGTATCACTCTCCCTACATGACCCCTGAAATACTGCAAGTTCATTTTCCTCAAGACCAGTTTTCAAGCAGCATTCTTGAAAATTCTTTAACAATTGCCCAATAAACTAAACTGGAGAGATTCTGATCATGAAAGCACTGATAAATGTACAGACTGGCCTTACCTGCTATTGTTACCCTCCATAAAGATGTGTCATCATTACAAAGCTAAAATTGTAAGAACTCTGTGACCCAATCTCTTCCCATTACTCTTCAGTAGCCACCAGATCCCATGATATCACTGCATGAAATGACATCACAAAGTAACAACAACAGTGTGCAATCAAAATGAAGAGTTTGTGTTAGCACCCAATCCCCATCAGGACAAACTCACTCTGTAAAGGTTTTTAAAAGAGTGGCAGTTGACAAATTGATCAGTGAAGTTGCAACAAACTCCAGGAGGAATGGTCCAAGTTTTTGGCCAGACAGAAGAGGCCATTAATGGATATTCATTTGGTGCTGCTTAACTCAACCTGTCCTTCTGATTGGTTGTACTCAAGGACATTCATGT